>NW_025893340.1:430782-536396 GCF_002878395.1 Capsicum annuum
CACCTCTAGTGTATCCTAATAGCAGACATAGATCTATCAATATAGTCTTAACAAATTGTTATCTCCACCTTTTCGGTCACTGCACTTCTAAATACATACTCCTAACTCTGAGGTTGTTCTACTACTTCTGGATCATAACACTTTAAGTTACAATTTCCCTAGCAAAAACTCTATTAAATAATCTAAGTACATACAATCTCCTCTCATGGGTGTTATTTATAATGAAGGATTAATAAGAAATCTAAATACATACCATATTATGTCTTAACCATACAACTCATATGGATGAAGGAATAAGATTTTGACTTAAAGGACTTAAAACATACCAATAGTCTCTTATCAAGCTCCTTATGTGATTTATAAAGTCTCTGATTGTTAATCTGAGATCATCATATCAGGAGAAATTAAAATTTACTTCTTACATTAACTCAAAGAGAAGTCATAGTTGGAGGAATTTGGAGCGACACATGAATCAATGTAAGTTTCTAAGGAGACAACTTCAATGAATAATCTATATTATAAAAGAAAGATGACATTTCTTAATTTCCCAATAGCCTCTCAACGAAAAGTACAAATGTCTCCATACCATTCCATAAGACTCTATTATACATGGCTTTATAGAATCCCTAGGAAACTTAAAACCTTTGTGCTTTGATACCAAGTTTGTAATATATTAATACTACTTACTAGATATCACATGGTGCTTAGGACCTCAAGTCATCCCGATGTAACCCATGATACTGGCATGATTCATGAGCACTAAATAAAATACATAAAATTGGAAATAATTAGAGAAAAAAATGTCATTAACTAAACTTGTTTAGTATAATTCTAATTAAAACATTTACAATACTAGTTATATAAAAGAAAACTAAAATTAAATACATCAACTCTGATAGACTATCTATGAAACCTCTACTAATACTTAATATAGATAGCTAGAACATGACCCCTAGCTATCCCTAATTAATATGATTAAATAAAAATAAAATATTGAATCTACAAACTAGATTGAGTCCTCAAATAATAAGAACTCATCACCCGCTAACTGGAAGTTGCAAACTGCCTGATCATGATGTTGTGGGCTTTAACTAATACCTATATTATAAAATAAAATAGCCATACAGACATATATATGGTCATTACTTTTGGAATATTCTGAGTATTTTGAAACAAATACAATAAGTAAAACTGAATCAATGCATAATATTAAAACATGCATGCTAAGTGTAAATAGACTCACCATGATCATGAATAAAACTGAAAGGTGAAATAACATAAGCATAAATCATAAAATAATAACTGAGTAAAGCTTGTGAGTCATTACACTTAGTTTCTAAAACTATATTTTCTATGAGAGATTCTTATAACTGACATAAACCGTGTGAGCTAGTATGGATTCCAACGTATGACCCACACTGAGGAGGGTTGTTCTATCCCTTCCATTGATATCAAACCTGAATTGAGCTGGAGTGATCATTAAACTAAGGCTATTTAGGAAAGAGAGACACTCTCTAGAGGGGCCTCTTTAACCTATGATGGCTTATAGTTTCTAGGAAATAGGATGCACTAACCCCATATATCTATCTTGGTGCTAAATACTACTACTAATATATATATTGGTGCTCAGAATATATGGATAAACTATAAATTAAGAAACTGGGATTAAAAAACTAAAAACTAATCATGTTTTTATTAATAAATCATACTCATGAATAACTGTGGATTTTATACCATATCTGAGATCATAATTTTAAAACTGAAATCTAAATCAAATTGTAATAATACAAAAACTAAAATAGTAAGTCTGAACTTCTTGTATACTGAGAGAATCGTGCTAAAATCACATACTCTTATTTGTAAACTAACCAAATCAAGTATATTTATCAACTCATGAAACTTTATGTCAAAATACTAAAATTCATCTCATAAAAATAATCACGTAAATAAAAACATAAGTAAAGGTAAATTCTTATACTAACAGAACATTAAATCACATAATAATATAATAATTTCAAAAACATGAAAAATGGGTATGAACCCTATCCATCAAATCCATAAAACTTATGTAAAATCTCAACTTTTATGTGTAATAATGAAAGGCTATCCTTGTTCAAACACTACATACCTGAACTTGATGAACTTTCTTAAAAGAAACTTGAATTGGAACCTTGAAAAATGAACTTTGGAAAGAAAGCCTAACTTTTTTTCTCTTTAGAGTGGAGAGAATGAGCATTAAAAACTAACAATGATTAGTACAGAATGTTTATTGGGTGATTTAAGTGTGTGGGAGGAGTTTGGGTGAGGAAAAAACCAAAATACCCTAACGAAACTAAAAATATAGGAATTACTTAGTTAACGACTTTAATTGACAGCTCATAAAGTCATGTAGTGAACACCCATCATCAATCTCTACAGCGCATCAATTAGTCGTCATCTCATTAATTTTTGTCATCAGTATCTGGTAGACAGACATTCTCAGGTAAAATAAGCATAACTTTCTACTCTGATATCAAATCAAGGTAAAATTAAATATGCTGGGAAGAAGATTTAAAGATCTTTAATTTAGTATATCTTGATATCTAAAATCTATATATTGTTAAAGTCATACTCGTTTAAAGTTGACCTTTGTAGGCTCGATTACTAATACTTAATCGACAATAAATGCTATCAACTCAACTTTACTCTAAATGCTTCTTATGATAATGATTCATATAGCAAACACTTTACACAAAATGTGAATGTCCATGACACTTACCTATGGTTTAAAATAATTTGGTCCTTTAAACATATGGTGAATGCTTAAAATCTTAGTTATAAGCTTTTGGGGTATTACATGTATAGTGATCCACAGCTTTTGAAAAGGATTGTTATAACAAGCCTCTTGGCTACTATAGCAATATTGCTATAGTGGGTGGCGTGCTGCTATAGTTGATGGGTTCTTATTTATTATTATACAATCATAATAAAAGTTTGATGGAAGTTTTTTCTAACCAACATACACCATGTTAGCTCATGATGCACCAACTTAATATCCCAGTTATCGAGGGTTCCTATACTTGCCAAAGTATAGAACACATCTATCTATAGAACCAACCTAAGCCTCTCAGGTTTATATAAACCTATGGTGGAACATATTTCTGGCATAAGTGTTGTCAAGAACCTAAGTCTTCTCAATGCTAAATGATCCTCCCAAAACACTTTTGTATAGTTCATATCATATCATGCAACATATTGAGATATCCAAACTGTTCATAATACTTAATGACATATCTAGATGTCATTTTGTTGTGACATAATATGCTAACCTCTTCTTTTATATATAGATATTTACTTCTATGCATATAGATTAAAATATGACAAAACATACTTGAAATTATGCATGACTTGTAAATCCTTATACTAGATTTCATAGTTCATAAATAATATTAAGAAATTCTTGGAGAATCATAATCATATTATAAATATGCCATTCATAGAAACTCATTGATATTTATAATAATTTCTTCCTAAAATCATAACTTTGAAGAAAAACACCATAGTTTGAAGGGGATTGGGTATAAACCCTATGTTTAAACATGACTCATCATATTATTAAACACTTAGGCATGGGGATGAAAGGAATTCATCACTGCATCAAGCATACCTTATGGACGATTAGAATTTTAGAAAAAACACTTTAATTGACTATTGATACTTAAGCCCTAGATTGCTTTAAAAATCTTGCATGAGGACCTTTAATTGACTATTGATACTTAAGACCTAGATTGCTTTAGAAATATTGCATGAGGACTTGGTCTTGATAAAATAAGGTTTAATTGATTAAAACTGATAATTGGATTTTATTTGGGTTTGTAAAGGCTTTTAAGGGGTCATAACGTCTTAAAATATATAAGGAATTAAATAAAATGTTGACCCAATTAAAGTAGAACAAGTTTGGATAATTTGGCACAACATTCATGCAATAATAGTACATTTGTACCTTATAGGTACGAGTCATATGGTGAGTCGTAGTCACTAGACATGCTTTACGTAAATTTTCCAAACTTGGATTGATGAATGATTTGTGGATTAGAAGACTTATAAACCTTTAATTTGGTAGGTATTAGGCCATGTAACTTGTAATGACCCTCTGGGTCATTTCCTTGATTTATGATCATTTTTAGCATTTTGAGCCTTCTCACAACAACTGCAGATCATTTATTACTTGTAAGAACTATTGTTTCAATTATTGAATAGTTCATTAGGATTTTAGGCACATTTCTCTACTTTGGAGATTTTATTATTGATGAATTGGTCTCAAAATAGAAATCTAAGTAAATGACCTCGAATGAGAATTTCAATAATGCCATCACCTCTAAAATGTTGATTTTAGGCGAACAGGACCCTTGGTTCAGGTGTCAAGTCTTTTGAACTCATTTTGGCCTATTGGGTGGATTATATAAAGAATAAAACTATAGGTGTCGACCATATATTTAGTTGAAATGATCTCCAACAAAAGTTTTAATAGTTCGTTAAGTCTAAAATGTTTAATTTGGTATGATGGCATAGTTTGTTTACACACACGATGTTCTAAACGAATCTTGAGCATCCGACTAAAGTCTAGTTTGGACTTAGAAAAATATGGTACATGGAACCATCTGGTGCAACCGCTTAAGTGAACCATTGGTCTCTTAAGCGGTAGCCGCTTAAGGAACCCTTATCCAATTTAGTAGCCTTGGAAATTTGACAGAGGTCCACTATAGATGTCAAGGACCACATAAGCAGACAATGCTTTGGTAGCCAAAAGACCACTTTAGTGATGCCCTTATCCTTGGTGCTTGACATCTTTAGCGTACTTGTGTTGCTTAAGCGGTAGGCACTTAAGAAAATAAGGGGTCACTTTAGAGACATTTTAGGATTGTTAAATCCCTTTTATAAACCTGATTTTCCAATATTTTATCCATAATTTTCCACCATTTTAGCAACTTAAAAAGAAGGAAAGAGTAGGTAATTATCCATTGAAGTTAAGGTAAGTTAACCTAACACTCCTTTGTTATTTCCCATTATTTTCCCTATCAATTTCCATCTCATTTTATTTTAAATTCTTAGAAATTAGGTCTTTAAATCATTAGATATTAGGGCCTTATTTAGCCCCTAATTTATGCACAATTTATGATCCACTCTTAAGCACATATTCCATGTTCTTCGAGGGACCTCCTGATTCAATTTTGGATGTCGTTTGCAGGATCCACCAGCCTATTCCTTATCCAAATTTTGACCCAACCCTTTATATAGAATTGTAGGTCTTATTTTTTTCTAATGATGTATGGATGAGTATTTTGATGGTGTGGCGGTGTTTTGGGATCACGGAGAAAAGGCGTGGGATTTGTGGATGACTCAAGACTTTTGATTTGACATCGAGGTAGGATTCTGTAACACCCTGATTTTCTGAATCGGAATACTTACATAGTGCTCATGATCCCTAATGACAACAATCTAACCCATTACTAATATTTATACCTGTAAACTGCATAATATAACATGAAAATATGGAAACATGTACTGAATGGTCATAAGGTTCAAATCTAAATAAACATTTAATAAGATAATGTCTGAAAATTGTATAACACCAAAACAAATCTGAAATAACATTCTGACATGCTATAGTCTGGAAAACCTCTAAACTATCTGAATAAGGAGTTGATGGGACATGTCCCTAACTAACTCTATCAAGCAACTAAACTAAAATAGTAAATGAAATAATAATCATATCATCCTCGAATGAGAAGGACTCACTGCAAACTCTGAAACTGGAATGCTACTGCTTATCTGGAGCTCATTCCCCTGAACCTATGGTGTAACAAAAAAGAAGCATCATATCACAAATCCATCAATACATCTGAATGTACTGAGTATACGAGTTAGGTAGGCTAAATGCAAAGGGTTATATACATAAACAATACTGACTGATAAGAACGTGAGAATATATACATGCATACATAACTGTAACTGTAACTGAACTTATGGAGATATTGACTACTGAGTATGAAGACAGAAAACATGAGTGTACTGATACTGAGATACTGAATAGATGAATGACTATTTCTGACAGTTTGAATTATGTAGAACTGGTTTGATAGACTATGTCTAATAGTCTTGAAACTGAATATTGAGTATGTAAATCACTAATAAGTGAGGAACTAATATTGTATTACTTAATTCTGAGGGACTAGTACGATGTTACTGATACATGAATAACGGTATATGATAGTTCTAATTATAAAGAACTGGTCTGGTTGACTGTGTGTGACAGTCCTAAAGTTGAATACTGATATCATGAATTTTGATAACTGATGTGACTGATAACATGAGTTTTGAGTACTAATATAACTAATAGAATAAGTGACTATATATGACAGTCCATAAATCTAAAGGAACTATCTGAGTTCTATTCTATTTCTGAGTTGACTATATCTGATAGTTCTGAATCTGAAGAACTATCTAAGCTCTGTTACTGAGACTGGGACTGAAACTTAGACTATGGGAAGTAATTTTCTAATCGACATGCCTTAATAACGTATATATCTAAGTTGGAGTCCAGTCTCTACACCAACTAGAGGGGTGTTAATACCGCACCACTGGTAAGGACAGTTGTGAGTAACCCTTATCTGGAAGGTACTCAAATGAGAAAGGTAGGAACCCTAAACTGACATGTTAAGCCACCTCATCAAACCTAATCTAAAAATTTAAGGTATATCAACCTACGGTGGCTACATAGTTCTGGAGCACAAGGATGACTGCTAAGAATTACACGCTGAACTGGCAGGTGAGTTCCTATCTTTGTGTTCACTCGATGTTAACTTCTACTCCAATCTGAAGGACACTGAACTGAATAACTAAGCTAAACTGAATAACTGAACTGAACTTATTATCTGAACTAATACTAATTAACTAGACTTATACTAGCGGTACTGTTTAGCAGAGCTAAACTAAGTTTACTGGATTTCGATAACTGTCATAATGTACTAAGTTTTGAGGACTGGTTGAGAGTACTAAAGTTACTGATATTAACTGTGAATACTGAGGTTACTGAGGTTATTGAGCTCTTAGATTATTGAGATTACTGGATTACTTAGATTACTAAGATTACTGAGTTTTCTGAGTCACATGACTGACTGAATTATATAGATCATGGCTTGACTGAGAGTATCATGATAACATAACATGGCTTTATGCACATAGCTACATTTTTTGGGTACAAGTACCCCCAGGACTCGATAAAAGGAAATTGACGCAACTTGACTTTCTTGAGTAAATGACCATCAATAATAATCCATGATACATGAGTGAGGGATTTAATGAAGTACATGGTCATCATAATATCAATCATGAATAGAAATGCTTATAATCAAATCATGAATCTCATATTCTAATATCATGGCCATTCTGACAACATATACTGTTCATAATAATAGCATGAAAACCATTTTAGCATAAGGGAATGGAAAACATGTAACATTTAGTTCGTATTATAATAATTTGGGGATAACTCATATGATACTTCAAAATCATGATGTTGTTCATAGCATAGAAGGCATATAGACATACTATGAATCCATTCCCCAATCATCATGTACATTTCATTAATATATATATTGCACAACAATGACAAGTGAGCTCCTTGAACATAGTAGACTAGCATGAATTTATCATATAGTTCACCCCTAAGTTATAATATATTATTTTTATCATTCTAGGAATTTTATCAAACATCTTACATGCACAATATTTAGCATAGGTGTACTTAGTAAATTCAGAAATCTTGAACCACCAAAATTCATGGGTTTCCAGCTAACATACCCATAAACTTCTTGGAAATACATTTCGATACCATATTGAAACACAATTAACAACCATCAACATGAAAATAATCACACAACCACATAAAGATCATAATTTATTATTTAAAACATGGTTCTTGAGCTCCATGGATAAAAGAGATCCATGGATGAACACTATGCATACCTTATTACTTTATTATAGGAAGATTGATGGAGATAATTGCTTGAACTTGAATCTTCTATGAAAACCCTAGCTTGTGTTCTTGAGTGGATTTTGAGAGAAAGAATATGTTTTGGTGAAATAAGGGCTTAATTCAGTGTTTAGGCATTATATAGGGGTGGTAAAAGGACCATTTTGCCCTAAAAACTGACTGTTTAAGTCACCTGGACTACAATATATGTTGTGCACACATTATCACACACATTAGGGTGTGCGTCGCACACCTTATCGCACACATTAGGATATGCATCACACACCTTGTGGCACTTTAGGTTGTGCATCGTACACTTTACGTTAGGCGATGTACTCCACTTTCTAAAGTCATAACTTCTTGCTTGGGTGTTGGATTTGGGTAAAATTTATATCATTGGAAATATAATTAAAAGAGATTTTATTTGATACATAGTAGTCTCGCTAATTCAATATATACAAGGATTTATAACTATTTTAACTTAACCCAAGTTTTGACGCTCATTAAAATTTGAACGATAGGAAAACTTTCAACTTGTACTTGTGTTAGGGAACCTCTATGATATAAATTCATGCTCAAATAGATTCCCATGCTACAAAATTGATTAACACACTAAATTTACATAGGATTCAAGGCTTTTGAAATATGTACGTATAGGAATGATGGATTTTTATTATAGTCTTAAATGTGGAGTATTACAATATCTCCCCTTGGGAACATTCATCCTTGAATGAGACTGGCTGAGATGAGAGAAAAGACAACTGACGTGAATATAGAGCATGAATAACTGATCATAATTTCATGGCTGACATGATGGATAAGATGAACATATCATACTGAACATGCATATCTGATGCATGCATAACTGATTGATAAGTAAATGAGAGAGAGTACTAATAAGCTGATCATGCATATCTGATGTGTGAATATATGACTGAACTGACTCATGATCATGAAAATGAATATGCAATGGTAAAGATACAAAGTTTGAAATGGGAGTTGAGCATGGAGCTGATACCAAGTTTGTACTGAAATTTGAACATGAGAATGAGTAAGCTCAAAGAAGACTACTACCATGAACTAAAAATATCGATGAGTCTAAGATTGATTACTCAATATGTATGAGAGGAAATATAAGAACATAACTGAGTCTGGAACATGATACATGAACTAAATTGAGTCTGTAATGCATGACATGGATAGAGTATCGTATCGTGGATACACTGAGCTATTGAGTACATGGCTTACTTCTGAGTTTTAAAGCTAAAGGATTGGCTCATAAGTAACACTTCCTCCAAGATAGATTCATCAAATAAAATTATATGTTTAAATTAAGGAAATTTTGGGGCTATAGTGCATCTCCCCCTTTGGACACTATGTCCCTTGAAGGATACTGGACTGACCAAGATGAGATATTGAGAAAGTTGAGGCGATGCATAAGGCACCTAGGTATTTAATCATGACTGAATATCTAAGATCTAAAACAGAAGTGTGATACACGAATGCATAGACATACTGACTTATCTGATTAACTAAGTAACTAGTAACTTAATGCTGGGTATGCAAGACTGAATTTTACTTAATCTAAGTAGCTGGGCTGAGTCCATAAAGTATAACACATATGAGAAGGGACTGAATGAGTAATATGAGGTAAATGATCATGGATTTCATAAAAGCTATATTGTCTGAAAATACAGGACCAAACGTATTAGATAATTTGGAAACATTCCATAGACTGAGGTATTGGAATACCTATAACTGAGTAGCTGATAACTGTATGCTATGGTCAAGAAAATCTAAAACTGAACATAACTTCTGAGATGAATATAGATCTAAAGCTGGCACTATAACTTAAGACTGTAACTGGGATCCATACTGGAACTAAATGCTGGGTCTCGATAACTGAATACTGAAACTGAGGTTTTGACTACTACTGAAGGGCTTAATTCTAAGACTAAGCACTGATTACTGAGTGTTGAGTACTGAAACTGTAACTGAGATGGAAACTAAGTTATGATAGTCGCATAATGAATGCTGACATAAGTCAAGGATTTGAATATACATTCACACTCTAAATTATTTTCCAGTTTCTAAGTACTACCTCTTGCTATCCCTTTACTTGTATACTAACAGGATATTCAAGCCTATCTTTGTATCTACACTCTCATATAAAACATGCATGCAATAATCTGCTCTTAACATGAAACATCAACTTTCTCCCATCTAAGCAATTTCTCAACACTACACTACTCTCATAAAGAGAGCTCATGAAGGGTTAAATCAGGAGAACCTGAAACATGAATGGATATTGACTAAACTTTACACATGACTGAAACCTGAGGAATAGAATATCAACAACATAAATAGTCTGAATTTATCTGATCAGTGGGGGCGTACCATGAGTAATGGAAACTGAGTATACTGAGGAGCAAGTATGTGTACATGAGTCATGAGCTGTATGACCTGAGTTTGGAATTTCTAAGTTCATGGAACAAAATTTGTAACACTGAGTGACCTAGAACTAAACTTCCTATACTACGAGCTGAAAGCACGCACAATTTTATGGAATATGTGTGAACATAAGCTATATCCATGGAATCTGAGACATGAAGCATGCATAAGCATTATGCTGACTGAAGTACAAATCTTTACATTGAGATAAGGATGGGTTGGGAGTTTCCTTCCCTAATTGCTTTTCTGTACATACTGGCACTACTACTAGAATCTTAGAGCGTGACTTGGTTACTGGATCTATCATCTCTCCCTTAGCTTTAATACATCTTCATAATTCTTTGAACACTAAACTAATCTCTGAACTGAACTAAAATTATCATGACATACTTACACTCTGATCAACACATGCTCGTCTTACTAAACACATCATATGCCTCTATTTCCTTACATACTACTAATATCACATTCACACCTTTATGCTTAATTTCTAGTCAATAAACTTAAATTTCTAACTCACAATGCTCAAGACTACTGATTCATTATAGCACAACTATCCTCATGAATACATAATCTATTCAATCTACATATCGTATCCCAACTTGTCTACTGCTAAACTCTTGAGTTCATGCTTCTAACTCTGGGTCATATGCTATTATAGGATTTTGAGAAGGGATCTGATGGCATATATAAATCTGGGTTTGAGAATGAGTTCTCATGATCATGAATGAGATTCATATAACTTTGGAACATAACTTAACTAATGGGATATGTATGAGAATGCCCTATCTTTAGGACTTGAGCTTTACTATTTATGTTACCTTAAAAGTAAGGTGGACTTAACATGAGTGAAGCATAATGAGTATCTACATGAGTTTCTTAGAGAACCTTACTATAGCACAATCTGAGGCATCAAAGAAGGGAAACTATTCTTAAAACATCTTATATCCTCCTGCACATAAGTGTGGTGCACAACACACGCATGTACAAGACTCTACTAGATGCAGCTTTCAGACTTCCTAGGACTCTATTGAACCTCAGGCTCTGACACTAACTTTGTAACACCCCGATTTTCTTAATTGGAATGCTACACGGTGTACATGACCTTGAAGGACCACAAGCTAACCTATGACTGATATCTTTACCTGTACACTGCATAATATAACATGAAAATTCTCAAACATGTGCTGAATGTCCATAAGGTTCAAATCTGAATAAACATCTGATAAGACAATGTTTGAAAATGGTATTACAATATCAAAAAAAATCTAAAATAACTGTCTGACATGCTAAAGTTTGGAAAGCCTTTAAATTGTTTGAATAAGAAGTTGATAGGACATATCCCTAACTAACTCCACCTAGAAATTAAACTAAAATAGTGAATAAAGCAATAATCATATCATGCTCGAATGAGAAGGACTCACTGCAAACTCTAAAAACTGGAATGCTACTGTTGATTTGGAGCTCGTACCTCTGAACCTATAGTGCAACATAAAAGAAAGCACCATAGCACAAATGCGTCAGTATGTCTGAAAGTACTGAGTATACGAGTGAGGTAGGCAAAATACAAGGAGTTATATGCTTGAACAATAGTGACTGATATAAATATGAGAATACATACATGCATACGTAATAGTAACTAAACTCGTAGAGATACTGACTACTGAGTCTGAATCCTTACAACATGAGTGTATTGATACTGAGATAATGAATAGATGAAAGATTATTTTTAACAGTTTGAATTATGAAGAACTAGTCTTATTGCCTGTGTCTAATGATCTTGAAACTGAATACTAAGTATGTAAATCACAAATAAGTAAGGAAATGATACTATATTACTAAATACTAAGGGACTAGTACTATGTTACTGATACATGAATAACAGTATATAACAGTTCTGAATATGAAGAACTAGTCTCGTTGATGTGTTTGACAAACCTGAAGTTGAATACTGATATTATGAATTTTGATAACTGATGTGACTGATAAAATAAGTTTTGAGAATTGATATAACTGATAGCATATGTGACTGTATCTGACAGTCCATAAATCTGAAGGAACTATCTGAGTTCCATTCTATTTTTGAGTTAACTGTATCTGATAATCCTGAAATCTAAAGAACTATCTGAGTTCTTTAATTAAGACTAGGACTAAAACTGAAATTATGGAAAGTAGTTATCTAACTGACATATCCTAATAGTGTTTATAGATAAGCTGAGGTCCAGTCTCTACCCTAAATAAAGGGGTATCAATACCGCACCACTGGTAAGGACAGCTGTGAGTGACCTTTATCTAGTAGGTACTCAAATGAGAATAGTGGAAACCCTAAATTGACAGGTTAAGCCACCTCATCAACCCTAATCTAAAAATTTAAGGTATATCAACCTACGCTAGCTACATAGTTCTGGAACACAAGGATGACTGCTAAGAATCACACCCTAAATTCGTAGGTGAGTTCCCATCTTTGGGTTCACTCGGTGCTAACTTCTACTCCAATCTGAAGGACACTAAACTGAATAACTAAGCTAAACTGAATAACTGAACTGAACTTATTATCTAAACTGATACTGATTAACTAGACTTATACTAGTGGTACTATTTAGTGGAGCTAAACTAAATTTACTGGATTTCGATGACTGACGGAATATACTGAGTTCTGAGAATCGGTTGAGAGTACTGAAGTTACTATGATTAACTGTGAATACTGAAGTTTCTTAGGTTACTGAGCACTGAGATTATCAAATACCTTACATGCATAATATTGAGCATATATGTACTTAACAAATTTAGAAATGTTGAACCACCAAAATTCATGGGTTTCCAACTAACATGCCCATACAATTCTTTGAAACACATTTAGATACCATCTTGACACACAATTAATAACCATCAACCTGAACATAATCACACAACAACATAAATATCATAATTTATTATTTAAAACATGGTTCTTGAGCTCCACGGATGAAAAGGATCCATGGATGAACACTATGCATACCTTATTTCTTAATTACATGAAGATTGATAAAGAGAATTGCTTGAACTTGAATCTTCTATGAAAACCCTAGCTTATGTTCTTGAGAGGATTTTGAGAGAAAGAATATGTTTTGGTGAAATAAGGGCTTAATTCAATGTTTAGGCATTATATAGGAGTGGGAAAAGAACCATTTTGCCCTAAAAACGGACTGTTTAAGTCACCTGGGCTACAATGTGTGTGGCATACACTTTATCACACACATTACGGTGTGCGTCGCATACCTTAGCATATATATTAGGTTGTGCGTCGCACACCCTATGGAATACTTTAGGTTGTGCATCGCCCACCTTACGTTAGGCAACGTACTCCATATTGCAAAGTCCTAAGTTCTTACTTAGGTGTTAGATTTATAACAAATTGGTATCGTTGGAAAGATAATTCAAAGATCTTTTATTTCATATATATTAGTCCCTCTACTTCAATATGTACAAGGATTTATAATCGATTGAAGTTGACCCAAGTTTTGATGCTAACTAAAACTTGAACGATAGGAAAGCTTTCAACTTGTACTTGAGTTAGGGAACGTGTATGATCTAAATTCATGCTCAAATAGATTCCCACACTACATAATTGATTAACATACTAAATTTACATAGGATTTGAAGCTTTTGAAACGTCTACGCATAGGAATGATGGATTTTTATTCTAGTCCAAAATATGGGGTATTACAACTTTGGTCTACTCTTCTTCATGAGATAGTGTATGGTATATATTTCATAATAGGAAAGGATGATAGGAATTAATTATAGGTAGAATAACATGGCTTAAATCTAATTTAGGAGTTTGGGGGATAGAAGGGTGAACTGACCCTTAAGATGAGATACTTGTTATAGTGTTAAAAGACTCCCATACTAGATTATAAGCATGTTAACCATGGTTGATAGTAAGTTTCCTTTATTATAAAGTTTACTACTTGACTTAATGGATTATCATAATTTTCCAATTTATACTATTATTGTTATATTAACTATATATTATTGGGCTCGAGGTCATGGTTACGATACTAGTTGAACTCCATGTGAGTATTCTATCCTTGTAAAGTATGTAGCTTTAGTCTATGGATGTTTAGATACTTATAGTTGTATTGTTTGGATACTAGTCATGGCATGCGATTCCAACCAAAACTATGATAAATGGATTCTTTTATAAGGGGAATCATACTACATTAGTTGATGGCTTATGAGGTTTTGTAAATTAGATTGGATTAATTCTAGTCCATGATTTATTCATTCTTTTACCACTACTATATACTTCGGTCCTAAGAGATTCTAACCCTTTCTACTATATTATGATGACTTGGTCCAGAGGTGATCCCGAGCAATAGATTTATAGACTTACATTTTTAGACATGATTTAAGTCCATGTATTTATCATTTATATACATTGCTCTAGTACTAGATGGAGTAGATTATTGATGATTCGAAATCCTGGGTTGATACCAGGTAAATGTATATGGATATTCTTGAATCCCTTAGGGGCCTCTTTGCTTGTGAGTTGTGGTGTTAGAGAAAAAAGGTCATCGTAGGTCTTGCCTTTGTGAGCTGTTAATCTAGAGAAAATGTATACACTTGGTATATTATTACACTTGGATTAGTTATGGTACTATGGATTTACTTTGCATTCACCCATCCAAATGTATTTCCTATCACCAGTATATTGTTCGGATCTTATATTTATCAGTCTTATGGGGGTTTCATAGATATAAGCTATGATTGTTATTTTTTAAAGTGTTGATTGAGCTTTCTGGGTTTATGGGGTATCATTTATGTCTTGTTTATGTGGACTAGCCGATTACTTTATTGTTGTTATTATGGTTAGTTTGTTGTAGGTTTATTTTGGATTACTACTAAAGTTGGTGGTATGATTCTGATTCCTTTCCTTTTATGGTAAATTGCATCATGAACAGTATATTCATGGTTAGGCATTTTGACTATAAGCCCAGATCCTGTTAATATTAGCTTTCCTACTTGGTTAGGATTTCCTGGAAAGGTTAGGTTGGCTACCTTGGGTTGTTACCTTAGAGTTAGTCTTGTATACCATTATGTATATACTTATCTAGCTATGATATTATCGTATATCCCTCTTTTCCTTTGTTTATTCAGATTTTTTATATATTCCTTGGCCTTTATATTACTATATATCCTTCTTCTAGCTTTTATTTTCATGTTGGCCAGTGATATATGATATAGTACTTTTGTTCCTGAATACGGTCAAAACAAGATAGTTTTCCTCATTGCCTCTTTGGCTTTATGATGTTAACTTCTTGGATAGTTACATATATTTTATATTCCTTGTTTGCATGTTATCCATATGAGCATTATCCTTGGAGCTCAATTGGTAGTTTCCTACTAAGTGCCACATGTTTGGTATTAATACTACATGTCTGTAGCCTACAAATTATAGTAAGAGCTCTCACTATGTTTTGCACATCACACGAAACAACTATGGATTGGAGATTTGGGGTAAGCTTTCGACGTTCAAAGTGTTACTACTCTCCCTCTTATTGATTAGACTGATCTCTAGTTGTATCAAGAGATGGGTTGTACATTTATGTTTATTTAGTATTTGACTTTTTACTCTTATTGTATTACAATATCTTATACTAACTTCATTAGATCTTAGGGTTGCTTTATATATATTATTCCCTTTATTATATTTATCTCGTTGTTTTCATTCATTTCTCTTAATAGTCAGTTACTATAAGTTCTAGACAACAGGTTGGCTTACTTACTTGTGAATTATATTAGGTGCCATCATAATATTAGAAATTGGGTCATGACATAACTCTATATATTCTAGGAGGAATTATCATTGAAAGTTCAGCCTAGTTAATTCTTATACTAGAACTTAGTCGATAGAGGAGTTTTTGACTCAACTTTGCATTTGGACTTTTTATCACGTTAAATCATATCAAATACTCTTATCATACTTATATTTATAGATTTTGATAGTATACATGTCATGAGATTGCATTTTAAAATCAAAAAGTCAACAAATCTTATTTTGAATCAATCCTAAAGTTGCCCAAAGAGCATACTACAAATGGACGCATGATTCGTACATCATTCAACGATTGTGGGATAAGTTTTACTCTAAGGACCAAACTTTCAATTTGTTTGAACCTACCTACAGATACATAGTATGACTCATGGTGTGAAACCATAAGTTATACTATGGCTCATATAAACTGAGGCTTAATGACTAGCTACTGGAAGCTCTTCATGACTCACAATACGAGTTGTGCCTTAAATTTATGACTTGTATAATGATTTATTCAATATGGGAAGTTTTCCTAGTATTCTGATGACTTCCTCGATCTAATTAAAAACTAAGTATTTATTCTGCAGGTTGTGAGTTAACTTGTGGTCACTTGGAATTAGTCAAAAACCTGGGACGTAGTTTCATGAACCAATCCATAATTTGTTGAAATAGTTCTACACATCATAGACCCTCGTGTAAAACATAAAAATTATTGAGGTTTTACAAATATTTGTGAATTAGCCTTCAGGCATACTTATGATTAGTGAATTGGTTGATATTGGTTGTGCACATGAAATAGTGAAGCTTGAATTTGACTGACTCTAGATAAAGTATGTATTTGCATTATTGGTGAACTACACTATATGTTGAGTGACAATTAATTGTAACACCTTATATTATGGTATTTGGATGGTCAGTACCACGCCAGTATATGTTACTTATCTATTGATATTTGAAGGGTCTAATATCACGCTAATACATGGTACTAATAATGTGATTGTTGACGATTAGGTGTCACAAGCCAATACGGCACATGGACTTCAGTATGTCCCCTATAGGTTATAAGTATTAGACATATTAGTCCCATTTGTATGTATGTATTTGAAAAGAGGTTGTGATGATTTTGATTGCATTGTTGTATATTGATAAGTCATCAATTTGATAACTTACTAACAATTTTTAAGCCTAACTTATCATGCTTTTTGATTGATTTGTTGTTACTTTCTTACTTAATGCTTATTTGTGTATGTAAAAATTACAGTGAGAAGATAAGCAAGGAAACTTGATAAAAATGAGCTAAGGAGAAGGTGAAAGAGAAGAAATGTGAGCAAATACAACAAAGCTGAAATTGCAGGCCAAGGATCGACCCTCAGTTACCGCGATCGCGGACTGAGGGTCACAATCTCTGTCTGTCAACAAATCAACCAAAGGGTGATCACGATAGTAGTACCGCAATAGCAGTACTGCAATAGTGATGTTTGAGCGAAAGCTAACACATTTAACGCTTTTTAGCTCAAAATAATTGTGAATTCTGAAGCAACTCTTATTGTTTTGATGTTTTTACTCATGATATTGCAGTAAAAGGCTGAAGGAATAGAAATAAATGACAATAGAGCAAAAGAGTTGAAAATCTGAGCAAATGAGAAGAAAACATGGATAACGACATCCATGATAAGTCATCAGCCTTGTGATAGCCTATCAGAAGCAGCGCCAGCCTTAACCAGGGAATTAGAGCTGAGAAGCAGTTCTGATGATGCCTGTGACATGGCGTCAAGTGGGTGATAAGGCATCAAGAATAGAGTCTGCCTTAAGCAGTAAATCAGCGATAGGAGAAGACATCTGACGACGTTGGTGATGCGCCGTCAGATCCTTGATGCAGCGTCAGAGTCATCGTCAGCAAAAGGCAGAGAATTGAAAAAATTGGAGCAAGACTGATGCCATCCGTGATAGGGCATCAAATTCTTGATGCGGCGTCAGCTTGGTTGTCACCTAATCCAAGAATTAATTGAATTTGCTATTTTATTTCCTTAATTAGGCTTTAGTATAAATAGCATTTTTTAGGGTTTATTCAAATAGTTCTCTTTTTTTAGTTTTGGAGAGTTTTATTTTTTCATGAGTACTTAACTATTATTGTATTCCTATTTTCGGGATAAATTGAAGAGACAACTTGTTGCTTTTCATCCATTTGTAAGTTTATCCTTAGCATCAGGAATTCAACTTTGTATTTCGTTCATCAAATCATGAGAGGCTAATTCTATTATCCGGAGTTATGAGATCCATGGACTAGGGTTTGATTGGTTACTATGCGTTTAACGGATTCAAAGAGTAGTAGGACGTCTTGAAATTATGTTATTTTAACTGAAATATACTGGTTGCAAACATTAGGTTATACCTTAGGTTTTATTTGCTTCTAACGGAGAAATAGACTAGAGGTTGTGAATTATCAACAGGGACTCAGAAGCTACCAACTTTCTGTTTAATGATAAATGTCGTAACTGGATTGATCTACCTGAGATAAAATCCTAGTGGAGATATATAAGTTATCTAAGTTTGAGAGAATTAGATAGTAAATTGTCTAGTGAGGTCGAGAGATAAGTCAGATAGTATCGTCGTCGGGGATATTTTATTGTTTGTACTTACTTCAACAATCCCAAGCATTACCTAGTATCTGTCAACTCCCAAAACCCTTGGTGAACATAACTCAGGTTTCCCATTTATACTGATTTCAAACACTAAAATATAGAAAGTGACAATTACCTCTCTGTGAACCTTAAACCCCCATTTCCAGAAACATTAAACTACCAGTAAAGTATTTCGTAAACAAATTAAAGTTCACACCATATTCCTTATGGGATTCGACCCAAGCTAGTTGGTTTTTATATTGACAATGATTGCTTACACCCATTCAAAAGTGTAATTTGAGTGTTATCAGAAATAGCGTTATTGCTGGGGAGTAAGGTTGTAGACTAAAAGTTTGTGCGCAAAAATTTGCTGATAGTTAAGTTTTACAGATTTACGTTTGGTTGTTGTTTTTGTTTATTTGTAGGATCTTCATAGGTTACGCCAAGCACTACTCAATCTGGAAATCCACCATATAAGCAGAATGGCAGAACAACCGCTGCAGTATGAGGTTGATGATGATGATGATATGGATAAAGCAGGTGCAATAGGTGCAATCATTCCCCCTCTGTTACCACCTGGAGAAAATTTCAATATTACAAGTACGATGATCCAACTCCTGAATCTAAAGGGGTTGTTTGGTGGCCTTCCTAGGGATGACCCCAACTTGCATCTGGTGAATTTTTTCACCATTTACAAATCCTTTGATAACCCGTAGGTAAGCTAGAGTGATATTCAGTTGAGGCTATTCCCGTTGTCTCCGTCTGTAGAAGCAACATTGTGGCTGAATGAGTTGACGCCTAACTCTATGACCAACTGGAGGTAGTTGAGAGGAGCTTTCCTAGAATGGTTCTTTCCTCCATCCAGGAGGGTATAGTTAAGGGATGAGATCAATAATTTAAGACAGCTCCCGAATGAGGCTTTACGTGAAACTTGGGAGAGGTTCAAGAAGAAGCTGACATAGTGTCTGAATCATAGCATGACGGACATACATTTGATGGAGACCTTGTACAGAGATTTTAACACTATGATAAAGCCAATAGTAGATAACGCTGCTGGTGGGTCATTTGTTGTTCTATCATTTAAAGATGTTGATATGATGAATAGTATAAGCAAACTAAGTAGGTCTTGGCACACCAGCGATTCTGTGGTGGCAAGTCCAACTATTCTTATTGGAATAAATAATGAACAATGCATAAGAGATAAGGAGAAGGATCAAAATATGGACCATCTAAAGACTCAAATGGACCTGCTCACCAAGTACTTATTATAAGGAAAAATATAAAAGGTAAAGGCTGTAATGATTTGGGACCAGGTTGATATCAAGCCTGAAGAAGAATCCAACTATGTTACTTATTAGTGGGGTTTCCGAGGCAATAGCCAAGGGAATCAAGGTCGAAATGGGTATGACAATCCTAATCACAGAGGCAGGGAGCAAGAAAATTGGAGAAGCAGCAATGACAAAAGAGGGTTGTATGTTCGTGCTGGAAATCAAGAAGCAGTTGCAACTAGATCAGGAAAGTGGTCTACGGAAGATATGATGAAAGAACTATTGAAAGGAGTAGAGGCTACCAACGTAGGAGTAACTAGTATGAGGAGTGAATCTTCCATTATAAGTCAGTTGGCTAGTTCACATTCAACTTCTATCCAGCAGTTAGAGCAACAGATGAGTCAACTTTCTTAATACTGAACCAGGGAAGAAGTGTCACTTTACTTTACAAAACTGTTTAGGATCAGAAGACAAACTGTTAATGCCAGGAGATTACCACTAGGAGTGGTAAGATTTTATCTGGTCCTTTTATGGGAAAATCTTTGAAAAATGAGAAAGTTGCAGAGGAACTAATAGAAAAACACCCAGAGGATTCTGAGAAGCTGAATAGCTCTGTTGATATATCGGACAAGGAGAAGGAAGAGAAAGTGGTGTTGAAACCCATCCCAAGGCCACCACCTCCCTTTTCTCAATAATTGAGAAAGAAGGCGGATGATGCAAAATTCAGCAAGTTCCTGGCAATGCTTAAGCAGTTGACAATAAATGTGCCTTTGATCGAAGCACTTAAGCAAATACCAAGATATGCAAAATTCATGAAAGACCTTGTTACCAAGAAATGAGCAGTGAGTTGCGAACTGGAAACAGACCTTTATATTTGCAGCTCTATTTCCACAAGTACCTTAATGCAGAAGAAGTCGGATCCAGGTGCAATTACTATTCCCTGCATAATTAGAACCATGGAATTCACTAAAGCACTGTGTGATTTGGGAGCAAGTGTTAACCTGATACCATTGACTAGTTATAAAAAGTTGGGTCTTGGGAATCCCACACCTACCAACATAAGACTGGTGATGGCCGATAGGTCAATAAAATGACCTGTTGGCATTTTGTATGATGTGTTGGTAAAGGTCTCAAATTTTGTATTTCCCGCAGACTTTGTTATTCTGGACTGCGAGGTGGATTTCTAGGTGCCCATAATCTTGGGTTGACCTTTCCTCGCAATCGAAAGTGTGTTGATCGATTTGACAGTGAATGAGCTCTTATTCAGGGTAAACGATGAAGTGGTATGGTTTGACGTGGGCAAATCAATGAAACAACATAAGGAAATAAGGGTATTCTCAGTAGCTGATGTGTATTTTGAGGACGAATAGGATATGCTTAGACTGAACAGCTTGTTATCAAGCCTTTAGCTGCGGTTGTGATGAACTATGATAGTGAAGGCATTGAGGAGTATGAAGAGACAGTTTGTTCCCCTGACTAGCCTAGGCTCGTATTCTTATGCTCCTAAAAAGGTGGACCTTGAACTAGCTAATCGACCAACACCACCAGCAGTGCCATCTATTGAAGAACCTCCAGGCAGCATTAGAATTGAAGAAGTTGCCTAGTTACTTACGATATGTGTTTTTTGGGAAATAGAGTATACTACCTATTATTATTGCAGATAATTTAGAAGAACAATAGGTAAATACACTTATTTTAGTACTTCAGAGGCATAAAAGAGCAATTGGATGGACCATCACAGATATTATTGGAATTCCCCCGACATCTGTATGCATAAAATCCAACTAGAAGAAGATTGTACACCTACTATTGAGCATCAGCACCATCTTAACCCACCAATGTAGGAGGTGGTTAAAAAGGAGATTATTAAGTGGTTGGATACCGGAGTGATGTACCCTATTTTTGATAGTAAATGGGTAAGTCCAGTTCAATGCGTGCCTAAGAAAAGGGGTATGACAGTGGTTGCTAATGAAAAAAATGAACTAATTCCACTCAGACTAGTAATCGGGTGGAGAGTTTGCATGGATTACCGTAAGTTAAATTCTTGGACTTTGAAGGACCACTTCCCAATGCCCTTTATATACCAAATGCTTGATCGATTGGCTGGTAGGAGGTAGTATTGCTTCTTGGATGGTTATTGTGGATATAACCAAATCTTTCTTGCTCCAAAAGATCAAGAGAAGACAATATTCACATACCCATATGGCACATTCGCATTTATGACGATGCCATTTAGTCTATACAATTCACCCGCTACTTTTCAGCGAAGCATGATGTCTATCTTCTCTAACATGGTGGAAGAAACCATAGAGGTATTCATGTATGATTTCTCTGTGGTAGGTGATTCATTTGAAATGTGTCTGAAAAATTTGAATGTGGCCTCACAAAGATGTGTTGAATTTAACTAGGGAAAATGTCATTTTATGGTAAATGGGGGGTATTGTGCTTGGCCACAAAATTTCTGTAATAGGGATTGAAGTTGATCAAGCAAAGGTGAAAGTTATCGAGAAATTACCCCCTCTCATTTTAGTAAAGGGAATACGTAGTTTCCTTAGTCATGCAAGATTTTATCAAAGATTCATAAAAGACTTCTCAAAAGTTGCAAATCCCCTTTGAAAACTATTAGAGAAAGAAGTGAAATTTCTCTTTGATAACGAATGCTTGAAGGCATTTGAGTGCCTTAAAAAGAAGCTTATTGGGGCCCCTATTGTTATTGCACCTGACTGGGAAAAACTGTTTGAAATAATGTGTGATGGAAGTGGTGTTATGCTGGGAGCTGTATTGGGCCAAAAGAGGGATGAATTATTTCACCCAATCTATTATGCCAGGAAAATGCTAAATGGAGCACCAAAGAATTACACAGTAACTGAACAAGAATTGCTAGCTGTGGTATATGCTTTTGAGAAATTTAGATCTTATCTACTTGGGATTAAACTGGTAATCCATACTGACAATGCTGCCTTACAGTACTTGATGGCCAATAAAGATGCTAAACCAAGGCTTATCAGATAGTGTTGCTACTGCAAGAGTTTGATTTTGAAGTCAAAGATAGGAAAGATTATGAAAACCAGGTTGCAGATCAGTTATCTAGAATGGAAGGTGTACGGTAAGCTAATGATGCAACAAAGATAAATGATGTATTTCCTGATGAGAAGATCCTGGCATCTGCTGTAGAAACATTGACCTGGTATGTGAATTATGCAAACTATGTTTGAGTGAGATCCTCCAAGAAAATCTTTCATTCCACCAAAGAAATAAGTTCTTGGATGATGTAACACACTACTTCTGGGATAATCCTTATCTTTTTAGGCGATGTGCAGACAATATCATATAGAGATACATGCCTGAAGTAGATGTACTGTGCATACTAGAAGTATGTCATGCTTCCCTAGTTGGGGGTCACCATGCAGGCGACCGAACGGCTAGGAAGGTGTTGCAGAGTGGTTATCATTGGCCAACATTATTTAAAGATGCCCACGAGTTTGTCCAGAAATATGACCAATGTCAAAGGTAGGTTTCAATATCTAAAAGACATGAAAGACCTATAGTGATCCTAGCTTATACAAGCCCTTAGCCTACATTACAAGCGTAAGAAAGACCTATAGTGATCCTAGCTTACCTGTCTAGACACTTTGGTAATGAAGATAAGGGCAAGCATATGGTATTTGGCATACATTGATTTTAACTTCATTCTGAGAGTGAGTGTTTTTGTGATGATCCCCATGTTGATACATTGATTTCTATTATCAGGGAAAAAAAGGGAAATTCTTTGTTGTAAGGGCACACTAGTATGTTTCTAAGTGACTTACTTTTTTGGGTTGTGTCATATTGATATAAGCATGATTGTTGGTAGTTAGTTGATTCCATGGCTGGAATCCCTTGTGTTACTTTGCTACTATTCAATAAGATACATATTAGTTTAAATTGGTTGACCCTGGAGGCGGTAACTGAGTTTTGAGCTAAAATGGTTGTCGACTGCTGAATGTTCTTTGTATTTTCTTTGTTAGTTTGTTGCTTGAGTACAAGCAATCGTTTTAAGTTGAGGGTGTTGATGTGTGAGAAAAAGCTAAAACATTTAATGCTTTTTAGCTCAAAATAACTGTGAATTCTGAAGCAACTCTTGTTGTTTTGATGTGTTTGCTTATGATATTGCAGTAAAAAGCTGAAAGAATAGAAATAAATGACAATGGAGCAAAAGAGTTTAAAATCTGAGCAAACGAGAAGAAAACATAGCTGACGACATCCGTGATAAGTCACCAGCCTTGTGAAAGCCTATCAAAAGCAGCATCAGCCTAAACCAAGGAATTGGAGTTGGGAAGCAGTTCTGACAATGCCTATGACATGGCGTCAAGTGGGAGATAAGGCACCAAGAATGGCATCATCCTTAACCAGTAAATCAGTGATGGGAGAATACATCTGACGATATTGGTGATATGCCGTCAGATCCTTAACGCGGCACCGGAGTCATCGGCAGCCTAAGTCAGGGAATTGAATAAACTGGAGCAAGTCTGATGCCATCCGTGATAGGGCGTCAGACTTTTGACGCGGCATCAGCTTGGGCGTTACCTAATCCGGGAATTAATTGAATTTGTTATTCTATTTCCTTAATTAGGCTTTAGTATAAATAGCATCTTTTATGGTTTATTCAAATAGTTCTCTTTTTTTTAGTTTTGGAAAGTTTTATTTTTTCGTGAATACTTATCAACTATTTTTGGATACCAACTTTCGGGATTAAATTAAAGAATCTACCTGTTTTTTTTCATCCGTTCGTAAGTTTATCCTTAGCATCATGAATTCAACTGCATATTTCATTCATCAAATCATGAGCGGATAATTCCGTTAGCTGGGGTTTTGGGATCCATGGACTAGTGTTTGATAGGTTACTAGGTGTTTAACGGATTCAAAGAGTAGTAGGACGTCTTGAAATTTTGTTGTTTTAAATAAAATCTACTAGTTGCAAACATTAGGTTATGCCTTAGGTTTTTTTTGCTTCTAATGAAGAAATACACTAGAGGTCGTGAATTATTAATAGGGACTCGGAAGCTACCAACCTTATGTTTAATTATCAATGTCGTAAATAGATTGAACTACCTGATATAAAATCCTATTGGAGATAGGTAACTTATCTAAGTTCGAGAGAATTAAATAATGAATTGTCTAGTGAGGTCGAGAGATAAGTTAGATAGTCTCATCATCAAGGATATTCTGTTGTTTCTACTTACTTCTAGAATCCCAAGCATTACCTAGTTTCTGTAAATTCCCAAAACCCATGGTGAACATACTCATTTAGACTGATTTCAAACACTAAAATATTGAAAGTGACAATTAACTCTATGTGAACCTTAAACCCCCATTTTCGGAAACATTAAACTACCAGTAAAGTATTTCATAAAAAAATTGAAGTTCTCACCATATTCCCTGTGGGATTCGACCCCAACCTAGTTGGTTTTTATATTGACAACGATCTCTTACATCCATTCAAGAGTGTAATTTGAAAGTTATCAAATAGCAGTCAAGGGATGGCGATCGCAATAGAACGAAAAACTTTGAAGGGCATTTTTGTAATATTTGGAAAATGTGGAATTGGGGCTTAAATAAGGGTTTTTAGCTCATTTTTCATCGCAGAGAAGTCCAACTTTTGAGATTAATTCAGTGGTAACGTAGCCATGAGACTTTGAAATTTATGGAATAATGTAAATTAAATGATGCAGTAAAGTAAAGGTTTGAACAATTAAAGGGGAGAAACCTAGGGTCAAGGCACTGCGAACAATCATACTACGTTATAGAACTTCATTGGTTAGCGTAGTTATCTTGGTTGTTGGTTCACGGGATCAATTATATGACTATAGCCTTCCGGACCTCTAATCGATTATCTAACATAGCCCCCACAACTACATCGTTGAGCAGGGATTCAAGAACTAAGTCAAATGAACTTATAATCTATCATGTAATTTAACCAAATATGGAACTTAAGTATAATCCTATCCTTAGTGCAAATCACAATTTCACTCAAGTAAGATTGCGATCCTATTTTATTCGTTCCACGTTCTACCCGATCATTCATCCTTCTGGGTAAACAATAGAGTTAAGTATGTATTCCAAGGGTCATGAATCCTTAAAATAGCGATAATAATGATAAAAAAAAACAACCACAACCAAATTACTGCATAACAATAATACTCGTGTTCTTGGTCTTAACCACGGAATAGGGTGTTTAGTCGATCATGGACATAATCATAATCAAAATGAATGAATACATGTTAAAATATAAAAAAATACCAAATTAATGGAATAAAAACTCCAATTGAAGTTTTCTCCAGCCTCCCTTCCAGTCCCAAGGTCGTCCAAGGTATGAAACATAACAACTAAGTGTCCTATTTATACTTGGACACAAGCTGCCGATTTTCACATAGGGGCGTACCACACCACATCCTTATCACAGTTCCCAGGGTATGTGTAACTTACTAATAGTGGTGAGATACTGTAACTGAACATTTAGGATTCTCCCAAGGGCGTGTCACATCCCTAAAGAAGTGCCTAAGGTCCGTGCCATGCCAATGACTCCAAAAAGTCCATTTTGGTCAAGTCTTGTCCCATGTGTTTATCCATCCTTTCCAAGCCTTATGGTATTTTTTACACTTAATTACACCTTTAAAATTAACTATATATCATAATCATAAAATCACAAAGCATCCTATATAATCAAACAGCACATATTAGAGCTCAAAACAACATACAATCCAAGACGATGAACTAGTAACTTAAGCTAAGAGTACTTTGTCCTTTTGATCTTTAGCTTAGTGTTTGTCTCTTGGCTTGTTTCAATTGAACCTTAAATACTATAAACAACTTATTCCACATGTAATTACTCAATTATACCCTTAGTAACCCATTACACACACTTGAGTCAATCGATATCCACTAGAACAACGCATAGCTCAAGCTAGTAACACTAGTTTTCTCGTCTAAACACTAAGTGACCAAATTGATTACAAACTTGTTTGAAACACACCTTAAGCAATAAAATCAAGTAGTTTAACACTTAGATGCTCATTTATACAAAGATTAACTCATTAAGAATACAAAAAGTCCTCAAAACAAGGTTAATTATGGCCGAGTAACCGTACTTAGGTGCATAAATCCACCTAAGATCATCACCCCACACTTAAAGCCTTGTTCGTCCTCGAACAAATAATTACCCTAAGAATCATAATCAGAGAAAAATCTACACTTCTACAACAAGAAATACATTCAAGCTTGCACTATAATGACTACACATATAGCTAGTTTTTACCTTAAATATGTTACACATAAGTGAAAGCTTAAGAACATTACTTCAAAACATTCTAACCTCAAGAACTGCTCACCAAGTTGGAAAACTCATGCATATTACTCAATCAAAGAGATCATATAAATTTCCCAACTATCATTAAACATGTTCCCTAACAATAATAAAGCTATCCATAATCACTCATATAGATACAATTTATCACAAAATGCGTACAAGAATTAAGTTACACTCACTCTCATAAAGAATTTACACGTTACATAAAAAAAACCATAGGCTTTCCCTTAGTGTAGTACTCTACTAATACCAGAATATTAAGGCTCAAGATCAAATGGGTCTTTATAGGTTGTAATCTAGGCTAAGGGACAGGTAGGAACTATTTGGCTAAGAGTAGTGACTAACATCCCTAAGTGCTTAATACACCACATGAACATTAAGATCAATCTATTAATAACCAATTTCCACCACCTCTATCATTCCCATTCTCTTTTATTTTTCCCCGTCTCATTAATCTAGTCAAATATAATGTGGGGGAGTATTCTTCATCAATTCAAGATTAAATTTTACCACAATATCTCTCTTTTTCATCACACATCTCCCACTCACAAACATATCATTTTGGCGACATCAATAGCAACTTTTTGGGGACTCACTTTCACCTATTTTTTTCTTATTCTTACACCCCTTTATTTTATTAATTTCCACTTAAAGCACTTAAAAGATTTGGATCAAATAAAGTTCAACCAAAGAAGGAGAACAGTCTACATACGAGGCTACCAACAAAATAAGCTGAAGGCTCAATAGGGCTAACTAGGATTATACACAAGTGTAGATAAAATAGGGTATAAAACAAAGCTATCAAAAAAAGGCCTATATCATCTCCTAAACCCACATTCTTTATTTCACATTACACATACACGAGGAAAGTTCTAGACATCAAATACAACTAGGAGTACACAAAAAGCATACACCACACATAGTATATGCTCAACTCAAGTAGGATTATCATAGACTCTTAACTAAATAATTTCATGAATTAAATATTAAGCCAACAACGTACAAGAGTCATAAACCAAAGCCTAGGAATCTCAAAAGTAGTAATTCACACAAACAACATGCTTTTACACATAAAAAAACACTTGCCTCATGTAATCACAATAGCACCACCAAGGACATCACTTATCCTAATCACGAAACTTTAAAACTTACTCCTAAAAATTAAAAAGATACTAGGTTCAAGGGGCACCCCGTGCAAAAGAACAACTATGGGGTGGTTAAAGTTTGCATCTAGACTGACCCAACTAACTTAAAACTAAAAAGAAAAAATATTTTTTTCTTGTAATTTTTCAAAAAAAATAAATCTAACACAAAAACTAAGAAAACAACTAAGACTCAACTAAGAAAACAACTAAGACTCAAGACCTAAGACCCTATAGCATCACTCACCTAAAACCATGGGAATTCCCCGCCCCCACTTAGAAACATATTTTGTCCACAAATTTAACTTAAAAGTAGAGATCAAAATACTTTATGAGGCCTCTAGGCCTAGCTAGAAGCACCTTTAAGCATTAAGAGGGTCTGGGAACCTCACACTTAGTCTCTGACATACTCCTTAGCTCATGTTTTTGATACTCAAACTTTCCATCAACCTGTGATTTAAAAAAAACAAACACTAGATAAAGTAAAAACTAAAATATTAAAAATAAAATACCTACCTCAACTTGGGTTGCCTCCCAAGCAGTGCTTGATTTAGTGTCGTGGCACAAACCAATATAACTACTCAGCTAAATTCCTTGATCCTCTTTCTCCTACTTAGAGGCCATTTTTTTATTCGTTTCTAACCTTTTGAGTATATACTCTCAAGGTTAATAGATTTATCCATAATAACCTTATCAGGCTCATTAATCATCATCACTTCAAGTTTAAAGTATGGCTTGGGCCACCCAATGAGACTGTTCGAAGAAATCTTTAGTGGTGCACTTTATACCACCCCACACTTATCTACTTCCATCATTGTAATCATATATAAATCTTTAAAGTGGAAAAGTGGATTGAGTGTCTTATAAACTCTGAAAACTATCTCTTTGTTATCGTTGTGAGAGTACCCTCTCTCACGTCTATCAACACTCCATCCGTGGCTAAAAATAAAGTCCCAAAATGAGTAGTACCCTATTACCTATACTATAATCCAAAATAATAAAATTAGTAGGAATAGTAAATTTACCAACCTTTATGAGCATGTCTTTAATTATTTCAGCTTTAACTATGGTCCTATCCGCAAATTGGAACATCAAAGGGCATGGTCTCAGCACACCCAACCCAGGAGTGTAGAACATAGAAAGTGGCATCAAATTTATACTCGCCCTCAAATCACTTAAGACATGGAATACTTCACTGTTACCAATCTGTATGGGGAGCGTAAAACTCCCTAGGTCCTTAAGCTTCTTAGTCATCTTTTTCATTACCATAGAGCTGCACTCGTTCGTCAATGCCACCGTCTTAATGTTCTGCAGCTTCACTTTATTACTCACCAACTAATCTCTATGTTGTATTTAGGGTCGTATCAGTATATTTATTAGGATTTCATTAGTATTATTATTATATTAAGAGCACTTGTACTGATTCCACCATATTTTGAGATTGTCTTATATATATATCTATATATTATTTTATTATAATTATTCCATATTTTTCCTTTTATTTCTCTTAGTAGTTCATTACTGGAAATTTCAGAATTTTATTTGGCTTAACTACTGGTAGGTTATAGTAGGTGCCATCATGATCTGAGAAATTGAATCGTGAAAAATGGTATTCTTGAGGTTATTAAGTGTAAGTGGTTATCCGTGGATGGTAATTTTTTTGTTGAAATTACTTATTATGTGTTGATTACTAATTTACTCATATTTGATTTTATGTTCAAGTGTGGTCGTGTTAATCTATTAGTTACAATATTTTATGAGTTGTGTGACTTTTACAACTTGATAATTATTATGACTTTGCCTTAATTTGACAAGAAGATAGAAGAATCGTGGTTAAGCTTGTTAGGACATTGTGGCCATTAACGACTTACAGAGTTGATTATGTAGGTAGTATTCATTGCGTAAGCATGGTATCAAAATCTAATAATCAAAGGTTAATTCTAGAGTTGGAAATATGATTAGTTAACTAGTTAGTTGACATTCACACGTTTAGTGAGGAAGTTAGGTTCATTAGAAGGAAATTAGTTGGATTGTTCATAATTAAATTGGTCAACCCTACTAATAAGATATAATTTGAAGTATATTAAGAAGGTGGTGTTGTTCATGGAAATTTTATACTTGGTGTTGAATTGCTATATGAATTGTCACATTTTCTCTCTGTGATTTCATTTCTATATGAAGTTTATGTGATCTAACCTTGATCGACTGATGATACCTACTAGTACTTGTGGTGTATTGATACTACTCTTTCTAGATATAGATATGTCGCAAGTTTATTAGGAGCCTTTTTTGTGAAGCCACGATCATTCAATATCAACTCCACACCTCTTTTTCATACAAGTTGGTGTCTTTCACTTTTGTTTGTTACCATTATAGTAAAAGATCTTACACATGTATAGACTAGGTCTCGGGTAACATAATAAATACTTTCGGCTATATGATAATGTCGACTTGTATTTTGGAATTATTCAACTCTAATAATGTTTTATTTGAACTTTCATAGCGTAATTGATTAGATGACAAGGGTTCTTCTATATAGTTAGAATAGAGTAGTTTCCTACACGATCCCATAATTTGGATTGTGACATCTTAATTTTGCCAAGAGTAGTGAGGGAGGAACCCTAGCCCTACCTGAAGCTGAAATATAAGAGAATACACATAGGAGGGAGCATATCTATATGGGCTCTCTTTAGTTAAGAAGGGTCGAGGCAGGTTATATTATGATAAAGGGATTTTTTAATCAATAGTGGGTAAGTTGTGTTCATTTGGGAGTTTTCATCCAAAGAGGGATATAAATGATAATTTTAGTGATGATAGGATTAAATATGACCAAATACTATGACAAAAAATAAAGTTAGCCAAATTTTGAAAGTACAATGGTGATTTTGGCCCATTTCTTTTACATTCAAATGTACACACTATGATTTGATTTCAAATAATGTCCCTTCTGAAAATTATAATTGACATTGTTGTAATTACTAGGTAGTAATTACACAACCTAGTAATTGCACAGTATAGTAACTATAACATGTATGTTTGTCACAATGTAATTGCAAGTGTAATGTTTGATTGTACAAGTGTAATTACATACTTATATTAACATTTTAAAACAAAAGTTAATTATCAAGAATAAAAAATTAATATTTGACAAATAAGGGTCTTTATAAATAATATTAAATTAAGAATTTAAAATATACAATGTCTCTTGAAAATATATTAGTTAATAAAAGTATATTTAAACTAATGTTACGAAAAATTCTTATTATATATTTTTCAAGTTATTGTATTTTGGCTTAATTAATCATAAAAAGCAAAAATACAGAACTCTTAAAAACATCATAAAATGAATGTTTTAGAAAAAAATTAATATTTTAAATATAATTTCATAAAATTATTCAAATATTTGACAAAAGTTTAATATATTAGTTCTAACTGAAAAATGAATGGCATGCAACGAGACAAACAAGTCAATACCATAAAGCAAATAAATTGAAATCATAAATTCAGTTAATTCAAGTAGGATCTTTAAAATTGGTCAAGACTCTCTAATTTAGGGTCGCTTCTCTATGGTACCAATTGTTGCTTCATTGGATTTGCTTTTCTAGCTTGTGCGATAAGATAAGAATGAAAATATAACATAAATTAAAATTTCAAAACAAGAGTTAACATAATACCCTTTTATCAAATTTCTAGATAATTTAGATAAATATTATTCAAAAGAAAATAAAAAATTAAGTCTATAACCTCATTAAATAATGAATTCTACTTTAATTAAAAAACATGAATTAGAATACTAAAGTAGTAGGATGCTAAATCAAGAAAAAAAAAGTTAATTATTAAAAATAAAAAATTAATATTTGAAATAATTGTTTTTATAAATAATATTAAATTAAGAATTTAAAATATACAATGTCTCTTGATAATATATTTAGCTAATAAATGTATATTTAAACTAATATTATAAAAAAAAAATATTATAACTTTTAATCACATTTAGATTGAATATTCTAGACTTGTATTTTGTTTATTTTTTTTGTTGGGTGGGCTACCCAGTCATTCGAGTATTGGGCCTGCCCAACACTTATGTAAATATTTTAAGTCTAAATAACATAAATTTTAAGATTTTGCTCCATCATTATCCTCTCTCATATTTTTTATTAAATACTCTCTCTCCTTAATTTTTGAGATTGCATACACATTACAACCATCGACATAACAACTAACTAATTTATTGATAAATAAAGAAATAAAAGTTTTTCTTTAATTATGAGTGCAATTAACGATATAATTATTAAGGTGTGATTAATGTATTTCTTAAATTCAGTAACATCTTTTAAATTTTAAAATTTTAAAACACCAAAACAAGGTAGTTGATAAAAAATATCATTTTCTATAATCTCGACCAAAAATTTGAAAGATTTGTTATGTATATGTAATTAAAAATACATAAACACTTATGTATATTTATCTGTTATGATAATACAGATGAGCAATGGCTAATTCATCCTATATGCATAACAAAGTTATGTATATGGGTTGAAATAAAATAGCTCAGCAATATCTAGGCAATACATATACATAACAGAGTTATGTATATGGTATGAAATAAAACAGCTTAGCAATGTGTAGGCCATACGTATACATAACTATGCTACACATTTGCTAATGATAATACAGATAAGCAATGGCCAAACTATCCCATATACACAATAAAGTTATGTAGGTGAGTTGAAATAAAATAGCTCAACAATGTCTAACTTATACATATACATAATTGTGCTATGATAAGTCATTAAAAGACATCATCATATACATCATAGGTATATATCAAAAGAATTGAGATATGATAATTCAAAATCTGTATATAAATTCTAGATGAACCATTCGAGACATATATCACCACAAATATCTTTTTGTAATGACTTTGCAGTTTGAAATTTGACACAAATCCATAAGCAAAATAAGGTGAAGATGTTTTAGGTAGCACCTCACCATTCATAAACAGAATCAGATCCTCTTTGATCAAATCCATGGCAGTTAAAAAATGTTAGTTGGTTTCGCTGTCGTGGATAAGCTTACCGTTATGATGGTTGGTTCGAGCTCTTTGGAGATCAGATGGTTTCGTTATGGCTTGCTTCGATTCATCAGATCTAGAAGTCCTCATTGGAGCTACGACTTGAACGAAAGATGAATTGCATTTTTTAACAGAGTTAATGGAAGAAGACTTGAAAGAAACTGAAGAAGAATGTCAAGTTTAATAATGTCTTTGATTTTAGGCATTATTGAGAAGCATTAGGCATTAAAATGGGGGGTGGTTTATTGCATCTCCCAAGCACACACGCAAGTGTACGTGTTCTACCAAGTAGTAAAATGGCCTTCAAGAAAGCCGAATATCGATCCTACAGGGACTTGTGTTAAACAACTATCCAATTCTAGTTTAACAAATTAAGAAGAGTGACAAATAAAGTTTTAGAGTTGTAAGCTAAAAATAAACTAAAGTAATATGGAAAAGTAATGACTTTGGACAATCAATGTATACAGACCCAGGTTTAAGGCTTACGAACAATCATACTACGTCAATGAACTTTGTTCATTAAATCGCTTATCTTGGTTGTCGATTCGTAGGGTTAATTGCATGATCATGGTCTCCCGACCTCAAGTCCCTTACCTAAGTTGGATCTTACAACAAAATCATTGAGCAGGAGAGTAATAATTCAATTAAGTTCTTTAAGCTATCATCCTACGTATTAATCAAGTAAGGCATCTAAGTACATCCCTGTCCTAGATACTAACTGAAATTCCTTATTTTATAAAGAAATAAGAACCATAATTTATTTATTCTCATGTTCTATCGCCCTATTCCCTCTATCGATTTTACAAGTTTGACAATTGATGTATTCTAAGGGTAGATAATCCTTAAAATAGCTAAAACTAGAATAAACAAAAAACCATAATGGTAAGCAATTCAACAAACTTAATTCAAAATAAAAGTAGTCATGATCTTTCCCTTAACCCCAAAAAGGGAGTTTAACCTTTAAAGAAAATATTCATCATCCAATCCCTTGGATTGATAATACAAACCATAAAGAAAACTAAATTAAAGAATGATAAAACCTAAAAAGAAGTTGTTGTAGCCTCTAATATCTTCCAAGGATGTCCAAAAGTTTTGTAAAAAATGTTAGCATGATGTATTTATATCCCTATGGTAAACCAAAACCATGTAGGATTTGGAAACATTCAGTTATTGAGCCCAGGAGTGGAGAGGGCACCGCCCTGGGTTGAGCCCCGAACTGGGTGGGGCATCACCTTGGTTGTGTATTGTGCTTCTATTTATACATTCCAAGGCTTTTTGAGTTGTTTCCACTTGATTTGAAGCTTGTATATCCTTCATATATCACCATAATACATTCTCCAAGAATCTTATAGCATTAAAAAAATTCTTTAGAGCTCAAAACAATACAACATCCAACACGACAAACTAGAAACATAAGCTAAGACTAGACTTCATTCACTTTGATCCTTAGCTCATTGTTTTGACTCTTGTTTTGATCCAATTGACCATTGAAAATTAGAAACAAGTTTTTTCACATATAAATACACAATAAAAACCTCAAGAAAACATTAAGCACATTAGAACCCAACACGATAGACTAGACAAATACCTAGCTCAAGCTAGTCACACTAGTTTTCTCTGTTGAATTCTAAATGATCAATTTGAATTAGAACTTGTCTGAAAACATCATTAGACATTATAAAAATATACTTGGACACCTATTTATATCATTATCAACACATTAAGCACATGAATTATCCTTAAAACAAGGCTAAAAATGCAAAAATAGCAAGGCTAGATTGCATAAATACACCAAACATCACCACCCCACACTTAAATCCTTGTTTGTCCTCGTACAATTATTAAATATAAGCATCAGGATCTGAAGAGACTCCACATTTTTACTACATGCAAGGAACTTAATCTAGTACTACAATGACTACATAGAATGCAAGTTTACAACACTACGCATGTTATACACAATTGAAAACTCAAGAATCCTACTCTAGAATATCCTTGCCTCAAGAATTGACTCAATACATGAAAAACTCATGTATATTGCTCAATATAAGACATCATTCAAATCAGCCACATTCATCGAACATGTGCCCTCACAACAAGAGAGTTATCCATAAGCACTTACAGTAATGCAATTATCATAATAGGTATACAAATTAAGTTACGCTCTCTCTCACAAAGAATTTACAAATTACACATAATGAACCATAGGATTTCCCTTAGTATCAAACTCCACTAATATTAGAATGTGAAATTTACGATCAAATAGGTCTTTTTCGGGTTGTAATGTAGGCTATGGGATTGGTATGAACTATTTTGTCCAAGAATAGTGACTATCTTTCCTAAGCGCTTTAATATATCATAATTTTCACATAAAACCACCCTCAACAAACTATTCAAACCTTTTCCATGTACCTATATCTTTTTGTTTTGCCCCATTTCTTATAAGAATTTTTACAAACACATAGTGGGCATATTGTCTATTTCTTCAATATTTTTTTTTCTTTTTTACAACCATGGGAATATTTATAACACCATTTACATCACTCCCAACCACCACACATCAAATATAAACACCAATAACTATTACTTTAGGGGATCAATTTCACCTTCCTCCTACTTATTGAATTTCACACTCCTCACTAAATTATTTTTACAATTAAAGCACTTAAGAGCTTTTTGGATCAAATTAAGGTCCATCAAAGAAAGAAGATTAGGCTACATATGAGGCTACCAAAGAAAAATAAGTTAAAGGATCGATGAGGCTTAACTAGGATAATGCACAACGAATAGGAAAAATATAAGCTATAAAACTAGGCTATTAAAGAAATGCCTAAATCATCTCCTAAACTCACACTTTTTATTTTGCTTTACACACACATCAGGCATGTAACGACCCGAGACTACCCCTAGTTGTTAAATGGTGCTCATGATCCCGAAGGACCACAAACTAACCTTCTAGTAATATATGTACTTGAGCTCTGCATAATATAATATAATAAAAGTGGAAAACTTGCAGAAAACTTGTCATAAGGTTCAAAACATCTAAAATACTCAAAACTGAAAATTGAATACTGATACATCTTTCCAAAAAACCTCTAGACTATCTGAACTGTGGAGTTGATGGGATATGTCCCCAACTAACTCCGTCTACTAAAAATAAACTAAATCTAATATGATAATAAAATAAGGATCATCCTCGAATAAAGAGGACTCACTGCTACATCTATTGCTGTTGACTGGGACTGAGCTGCCAAGGGTACTCTAGACCTCGTGCCTCTGAACCTATGGTGTAAAGTAAAATAACCTAGAACAAATACATCAGTATGTAGGAATATACTGAGTATTCAAGATAGGTAAGGATAAATGCAAGGGCTTATGCATGAACAAGTACTTAACTGAATAATCATGAGAGTACTGAATGAGGACATATGCATGAATGCACAAACCATAACTGAAATCATCGTGACTCTAAATACTGAAACTCGGGTACTGATTTACTGACGTCTGAACTCACTACTAATAATGAGATACTAAATAACTGAAACTTCTAATATTGATAATTGAGTACTGAAGTTGAGATCAGTCCTATCTAGCGAGTAATCTCAAAAACTGATGGTACAGAAGCTGATTAACTAAATCTGCTTATATCAATAACTAAGTTTTGAGCTTGCTACAATTGATTGACTAAATCTGAGATCAAACCTATCTAACGAATTATCCCTGAATCTACTATCAATGATAAGAAATGATTATGTTTGAGATTAGACCTATCTAATGGAAGATCTCTGAATCTGATAATATGAATAATCAACTAAACTTGAGACTGAGATCAGGCTTATCTAATGGGTGATCTCTGGATTTATTAGTACTGATACTGATTAACTTTATGAGAGACCAGGCCTATCTAGCAGGTGGTTCATGAATCTATAAAACTATCTGAGTTACATACTAAGATAGGTGATTGTATCTGATAGTCCTAATTTCTGAGTTCTACTCTAAAGACTTATACTAAAACTGCAACTATAGGAGTTCTCACTTAACCGACATGCCCCAAATCAGAACTATTGGGGTCCAACCTGTAACCCTAACTAGAAGGGTGTCAATATCGTGCCATGGGTAAACACCTCTATTCTGGTCAATCCTCTCTGAAGGGTGACCCTGAACAGGAAGTCAAGCCTACGGTAGTATGATAGTCAAGCCTTTATCTAACGGGTGACTCCAGGTCCTGCACTGGCTATGCAGTTTGGGAGTTTAGGGATTGCTTCTAATGACTCTGCCTCTCTAACATGAAGGCTGTCATCCCTGCACTCACTCAGTGCTAGCATCTTCTCCTAATTAAAGGACTCTAAACGTATTCTTAACTGAATTAAACTGAGCTGAATCTGTTACTGATGATATTTCTTGAATGATCTAACTGAGTTAAGCTGAGTTCACTTGGTTTTGTTATCTGACTGAATACTACTGAATCTCTAAATAGATTACTTGAATGCTACTGAGGTCTTAACTGAACACTTGAATACTACTAGATCTGAGTTGAGTATTGAACTAGGCTAGAATACTAATGATACTAAGATTAATGAGATTTCTTAGATTACTGAGATTACTTAAGTTCTATAACTGTCTGAGATTTCTAAGTTCTATAACTCACTGAGTTTTAAGAATCATGGCTTGACTGAGATTATCGTGAAAACTGACACTAGTTTTAGACTGCAGCTAATTTGTCGGGTATAAATACCCCCAAGACTCGATGACATAAAAGTAAAATATAATCATTATTGAATAATCATAACCATGGACATTCATTCACCATCACAATCACTAAAGAATATCTTCAAGCATTTAGAAAACCATAAACATGTGATAATATAGGGAGACATGCTATTGTCTCATCCTCCATTCAACAAGGTCTTGCATGAAACACTTAGCATGCATTAAAAACACATAATTGGGGAATTTTATGCTATCATGTCATAATTTATTCACTAAGGCTTTTCAACAAACACTTGGAATGCATGAGCTTGCATACAATTGGGGATTTCTAGTTAACAAGCTATAATGGCTCTAATTCCTTCACATAAGCTTTTTATCAAACATATGGGAAGCATGTTTTTCTTATTCAACAATTTATACACTCAATTGAGACAAACACATCACTTAACAAGCAACTTGAAGAGGGTTTATCAAGAATATCACATACTAGGGCGAAAGCTTGAAACCTTGTAAACAAATCATGAATTAAAACTCAATACTAACATGAAATTCAATTTCAATTCACATGAATCATGAAAACTCATAAACATAATATATTTGAATTTAGAAAAAGCATTCTTTAACTTCTTGGGTGAAAGGGACCTAAGAATCAACATCTGTATAGCTTACAAAACTCTTTCTTGAAGGCTCTTGGAGATATTCTTGATTTTCTTGATTTTCTTAAAGAAGGGTTTTGATTTTTTTCTTGGGTTTTTGATCTTGAAAGAAACCCTAATTTGATGTTATGGATGAGAAATAAAGCCCTCAACTTCATTCTAGATATATAAGTGTAAAAAGGGTGGGATAAGACCAAAACCCCCTTTTTAAAAATAACTTTAAAATACTAAATGGGATTTGCAATGGTCGGAGTGATGGTACGTCGCTAGTCTGACGGCCCATCGGATCTTCCATCACACGTTGGTTAGAAAAAGGCTACATTGTGTCAATTGCGATGGTATTAGCGATGGTCCATCTCTATCTTTACGGTCCATTGCCTTGGTCATCACACTTGGGCCAAATGAGAGAGCCAAATCCTTGGTTGCAACAGTTTGTGCGATGGTCCGTCAACCTGTCCATCGCACCTGGGCGGTTCCGATAGCTCTTAGTAAAATGACCATAACTTCTTCATCCGATGTGAATTTTGACGAAATTGGTATCAAAGAAAAGCTTATTCAATTATCCACGTGAAAAAAAAGTCGATATTAGGGAAATTATACACGGTTTAAAATATTACTCACTTAGGAAGTCTCTTCTCAATTTTTTAGGGCTAGATTTATGCTTCACTTGATATGCTCTAAGGCTCATACTACGAGAGAATTTTATGGGGTCTTACAGGGCAAGTTCTAGATATCACACTCAACAAGGAATACACAAAAACCTTACATTACACATGTCACATGCTTAACTTAATAAGATCATCATAGACTACCAACTACACAATAGCATGAATTCAAATTTAAACCAAAAAGTACAAGAGTCAAAAACTTGAGCCTAAGAGTCTCAAAATTAGCAATTCACTTATTCCACATGATTTTACCAAACAAAATACTTGCACCATGCAATAAAAAATAACACCAACAAGAATATATTACACAATTTTTTTTTAAATTAAACCAAAAATTGGGAATTTCCCTACCCCACACTTAAAATTTACTTTGTTCTCGAAGTGAACTTAAAAGTAAGAAGTCGAAATACTCTCTGAGGCCTCCAAGCCTAGCTCATATCATATTTTGCATTTATAGGATCTGTGGGACCCCATACTCAGTTTTTGCCATGCTCCTTAGCTTAGGTTTTCTGTACTGATAATTCCCATAAACCTGTGACTCAATCAAAAACAAAAACTATGTGAAATAAAAACTAAAAACTAAAAAGAAATCATACCTACTTAACTTGGGTTGCCTCTTAAGCAGCGCCTAATTTAGTGTCGCGACATGACCTAGCTTGATGACTTAATCATTCTCTTTCCTTTTCTTTATTATGCTTGATATCTATCTTCTTATTCTCTTCACCACTCTTAGGTGTAAATTTTCAAGTGCAGTAAATTCCTCAACTTTAGCCTTTTCAGGCTTATCAATTAGTATCAAATCAGGCTTAGGTGATAGAAGCTTAGGTTGTTCAATCAGGTAATCCAAAGAGGTCTTTGGTGGACTAACCACCCCATACTTTTCCCTTTCAATAACATTGATCATATATAAATCTTTATAATGAGATATTATTTTGGGTGCTTTGTATACCACCTCTTTATCCTCTACGCTCATTTTGAATGTGCCTTCTCTAACATCAATCAATGCTCCTTCAGTTGCTAAGAATGAATGCCCCAAAATGATTGGTACCAGTTTGTCTACCTTAAAATCAAAAACAATAAAGTCAGCAGGAATAACAAATTTACCAACCTTTATGAGGACATCTTTTATTATTCCTTTCGGATAGGCCATAGATCCGTCTGCTAGCTGTACAACTACCTTGGTCAATTTATGCTTTCCAATATTCAATGTATCAAACAAAGATAGGGGTATCAAATTTATTGTATCCCCTAAGTCACTCAATACATGGACCACTTTACTCCCAATTTGGATAGGTAGAGCAAGCTTCCCTGGTTCTCTCAATTTCACGGAGATTTTTTGTGTCATTACAGCACTATACTCTTCAATGAGTGTTTTCACCCCAATATCTTGAAATTTCACCTTATTAGCAACCACATTCCTCAAGTACTTTTCATACTCAGGCATACCCTACAAAATACCTAACAAAGGTAAATTAATGTGAAACTCTCTGAATGTATCAAATAACTTCTTAAACACTGCATCCTCCTTAGATTTAATTTGTCTCTAAGGGAAGGGTTGTTACAGTGTCTTCTTCACTTCTGGTTCAGCAATATTTTCTTCCAAGTACTCAGACTTCCTTGATTTTTCAGTAACTTTTTTATTTACCTGTCCAGTCACCACATCAGCATCTACCTCCTTAGTTGCCTTTAGAGGTTCCCCTTGAAGCTTTTTATCACTTTTCAAGATGTTTTCCATAAATTTTTTTGTTTTTCTTGTATCTTCTGGAAGTTCACTTTGAGGCCTACTATTCAATACTTTCTGCAATTGTCTAATCTGCAACTCTAAACTTTTTTAAGCAGCTTGCAAATTTTTTATGTCCACAGATAACTGTGCTTGATTAGCTAAAATTTACTTTAACATCTTTTCCATGTTGCTAGTTGACTAATTCTCTTGTGCCTGTGGTTGCTGAATTTGTTGTTGTTGGGCATTCCATGGCTGAGTTTTCCACTTCATGTTGTAGGCATTACCATAATTTGGCCTTTGAGCATTGCCCAAATACATGACTGATTCTGAATTTGAAATACATATAGCCGTTGAATGGCCACTATTTCCATTGATCTCACACCAACTACTAGCTTGTTGAACTGCATTGACTGTTGCTATAGGTTGTGGAGCTCCTAATTTCAAGTTGCTGAACTGAGTGTTTATAATATTTTACAATACTGCAACCTGAGCTGATAAGGTAGTGAACTGGTCCACCTCTAATACACCCGCGGTTATTTTCATAGTACTTCTAAAATCTGAAACCACTCTTGATCTCCTTGTGCTATGTAGTTCATAAATATTTATAGCTCATCATAAGTCAATTCGAACGCTTGACCACCTACGGCTGAATCTATCAAAATCTTAGTATTGTGATCAAGTTCTTCTACAAAAGTATGAGCAAGTGCCTTATTAGACTACTGGTGATGTGGACAATCCCGAAGAAGAGCCTTAAAGCATTCCTAAGCATGATAGAGATTTTCATCTAGCTTATGTTTGAAGCTCACTATCTCACTACGAAGCGTCGCAGTCTTGCCAGATATAAAGAATCTGATGAGGAACTTTCTGGCTAAGTCACCCCATGATGTGATCTATTTGGCTGGCTCCGCATTCAACAACTTTTTAGCTTCCTCCAATAGTGAATGGGGAAAAATGTCAGCCTCATATAATTTGTATTCACCCTAGTTGAAATAAATGTGTCATTAAGCTCAATGAAAGTCTACAAGTGGACTTGTAGATCCTCGGGTAAAAGCCCTGCAAATTCTCCACTGTTGATTAGAAGCTACACCATATTATGCTTTAACTCGAAATTCCCCCAGTATCCAGTCTTTGAATTGGGAAAGTTAAGTTCATCAAAAGTGGGATTTACTATCCTGCGGGCTGCTTTTTCTTCAGCCATTGGAGCAGGAACTACTTGGTCTTCTACTATTTATAGAAATTGGGGGAAACGAATTACGTCTCTCCATCGTTAATGGAAGTGTTGTTCGGGTTCGGGGCTTGGTTCTACCAACTCTCTATCCCTTGCCAGCTTCCTAACTTTAAAACCTATTTTATGCAAAAACACAACCAAGACCACGTGTAAAAAACACCAAATAAATTTAAAAGTAAAGCTAAAATAAACAGTTGCCAAATAAAAAGTCCCCACTAAAATAAATAGTTTTCAAATAAAAAGTCTCCAACAATGGAGTCAAAAACTTGCAAGTGCCCAAGCGCACACTCAAGTGTACGTGGTCTACCAAGTAGTAAAGTGGCCTTTAAGAAAGCTGAATATCGATCACACAGGAACTTGTGTTAAACAACTATCTAATTCTATTTTAACAAATTGAGAAGGGTAACAAATAAAGTTTTAGAGTTGTAAGCTAAAAATAAACTAAACTAATGCGGAAAAGTAATGACTTTGGACAATCAATGGATAGAGACCCAGGGTTAAGGCTTAAGAACAATCATACTACGCCATTGAACTTGTTCGTTAAATCGCTTTTCTTGGTTGTTTATTCGCAGGGTTAATTGCATGAGCTTGGTCTCGCGACCTCTAATCCTTTACCTATGTTGGATCTTACAACTACATTATTGAGCGGGGATGTAATAATTCAATTATGTTCTTTAAGCTATCATCCTATGAATGAATCAACTAAGGCATCTAAGTACATGCATGTCCTAGATACTAATTCAAATTCCTTATTTTATAAAGAAAAAAGAACCATACATTGTTTATTCCTATGTTCTATCTCCCTATTTCCCCTCCTGAGTTCACAAGGTTGACAATTGATGTATTCTAAGGGTAGCTAATCCTTAAAATAGTTAAAATAAGAATAAACGAACAACCATAATGATAAGCAATTCGACAAACTTAATTCAAAACAAAAGTAGTAATGATCTTGGTCTTAGCCCGGGAAAGGGAGTTTACCCTTTAATGGAAATATTCATCATCCAATCCCTTGGATTGATGATACAAACCATAAAGAAAACCAAATTAAAGAATAATAATACCTTAAAAGAAGTTGTGGTAGCCTCCAATATCTTCCAAAGACATCAAAAAGTTAAGTAGAAAATATTACCATGATGTATTTATAGCCCTATGGTAAACCAAACCCATGTAGAAGTTGGAAACGTCTAGTTATTGAGCCTGGAAGTGGACAGGATGCCGCCTAGGGTTGAGCCTCGGACTGGGTAGGGCGTCGCCTTGGTTAGAGCCCATATGGCTAGGTTACAACAGACTTATAGCCTTGGTTCACTGTTTTGGTGCCTTCGGAACCATTTTGAGTGTTACACGTGCCAAAAGTCCCTCCCATACGACCTCATTCTCTCTGGACATTCCAGGTGTCCAAATTGAGTCCAAGTCGTGTATTGTGCTTCTATTGATCCATTCTAAGCCTTTCGAGTTATTTTCAATTGATTTGAAGCTTGTATATGCTTCACATATCATCATAATCCATTCTTCAAGAATCAAATAGCATTAAACATAACAATTTACATTTCAAACCACACAACTTCCAACACAACGAACTAGAAGCACGAGCTAAGACTAGGCTTCATTCTCTTTGATCTTTAGCTCATTGTTTTGACTCTTATTTTGATCCAATTGACCCTTGAACATTATAACCAAGTTGTATCACATATAAATACACAATAAAAACCTCAATAACTCATTAAACATATTATAACCCAACATGATAGACTTGACAAACCCCTAGCTGAAGCTAGTCACACTAGTTTGCTCGGTTGAATTCTAAATGATCAAATTGAATTAAAACTTGTTTGAAAACATCATTAAATATTGTAAACATATACTTGGACACTTTTATGCTTATTTATATCATTATCAACACATTAAGCACATGAATTTTCTTAAAAACAAAGGCTAAAATGGCTAAAATTGCAAGGCTAGAATGCATAAATATACCCAACATTAGTTATGTATCTTATAGTTGGAGGGAGAAAGTGTGAGAAAAGATTTTTGTAATTAGTTTTGAGAGTTGGAATTTTAAGTAATATTAATAACTTAAGGTGTGGTTTTGAGTAAGTTTTTCATGTTTTCATCTAATAAAACGCCAAATTGCTATTTAAAAAAAAAATAGGATGCTAAATCAAGAAAATTATTTTTTTTGAAAAATATGGACAATTGCATGGAATCTTAAAAATTATAAGTTGAAAAATGAAAAGAAACAAAATTAAATATGAAAAATTAAAAATACATATTTAAAAAAATAATAAAAATAACAAAGAATTTAAAATAATAGAAAAAATAATTAAAATGAAAAGAAAAAGTAAAACAAAATGAAAACATTAAAAAGTAACCCGGTAATTAAACCATCAGTTTACCCCTCCCTGAAAATTAAAGAGTGTGATTACCTATTCCAATTATGTCTAACTAGCTACTAACCAAATATTATTGGCCAACCAAAGTACGCTCAATTATACCAAATTGAATTTACAAAAAGGGCCATAATTACCACTGAACTATTAAAAATAGAGCAAACATATTTGTTTTCTGATTCAAAAGACCCCTTCATTTGTTTTTTGTTTCACCAATATCCTCACTCTAATGGAGTTCCACCAAGCACACCATGTTAAAACAAATTATCACATATTCAGTCCATGTTAATATTTCATTTACGAAAAAGGGTCAAAACTACATTGAACTATTCGAAATGGAACAAAAATACTCTTTATTTATTTTTTGGCTCAAAATTCTCCCCCTGTTTGTTTGTTGGCTCACAAATACTTGTCATATTAACGGTGTGTCACCAAACACACCATGTGAAAAAAGGTTACTACTTGGCAAGTTCACATTGGCATTCCAATTAAATCCTAACACCATGTCCTGCTCTAAAGGATATAACATAGGAATATGCATGTCCCACTCAACAAAACCAATATCATACTTTTAAATAATAAACGTACCCTGATAAACACTAACAAACTAAACTCTACCCTACTAACTAATCAAAGAACTAGACCTTATCTCTGCCTGAGATGTATCAACAAAAGATATAGGATCCCAAATGCTGAATTTTAGAAGGATAAAGTAGTCATAAACCCTACCAAAGCCTAGGTTAAACCTAACTCATCCAACTGACACTGAAGATCTTTGATGTTCATTCCTGAATCAGTGGTACAACATTTTATTGAAGCACTAAAAATGCATATCAAAGTCCTGTCCACATCTATCAACAACCTCATATTATCCATCTATACAAAATAGAGTCAAGGAACATACTTGAGACTCGAGGAAAGATGGACACATGTCAAGGAGTCAAGAATAGAATTTCATCAGAATACCCTATAGCCTCCAAAATATATGTTATGGATGTCTCTACATTGATCTGTAGGACACAACTAGACACTAAACTCTTGTACCAACATTACTATAACTTCTCACAACCTAATTTCTCTGGTCATGATGGCAGCTACTATAACCCCTCAGTAGGTAAGCCAACCCCGTAGTTTGAAACTACTAGTAATGGACTACCAAGAGATAAGAAGGAAGAATGTGTAATAAATAATGTAAAAGACTAAAATACAAAAGAAAGTCTCAAAACCTACTGGAATCAGTACAAGATCTTCTAATATAATAAGACTACAAAATAAAGTACTGAATGAATATACTGATACAAACTATTTCTAAATACAACATTGAGATTAGTTTAGTACATAATAGAGAGAATAGTAATACTCTAAATGCCAGGAGCTCATTGTATATCTCTAAATCATAGCTACACCACACGATGAACACAATAATAGAGAGAACCTATACTATGATCCGCAGGTTGTAGAAGTGTAGTATAGGTACAGATCAAATAGTACTCAGTAGGCAATTGTCGCCTGAGCTCCAAAAATAATGTATATATAAATAACATGCAAACATGAATTTAAACTCCACCCAAACATCGAAGAAAATGACATAATAAAATTTAACGAGATCATAAGTATAAATTAATCTATTCTGGCCATACTCATAAACTTAAGCACTATATCATATATCGTAGGGCTATATACAAATAAAAGTAGATGAAGTACATATAACATAATACATGGCTAAGGATTGGATTTAGAAAATGAACACATGAAGCGAAGAACGGATATACGGTAATACCATAACAGCATATAAAAATGTATGTACACAAACAAGGATAATCCAAAGGTACAACTTAAAGTAGTCAGACTAGCATCTTAAGGCCTCTTAATCATAGTAGGAACTAGTACTAAAAAAATTAGGTTATCTAATACATATGTCTAAACATGATATAATTATCCATGATAAAATAACTATAAGAGAAAGGAATTAAAATCATACCTTAAATCTTAGTACTGACCCAATAATCAACCTGTCACAAACTTAACAAAATAATAACACAATACAGTAACCAGCTATCTCAGACAAATAGTACCTAAACAGAGCCCAACAACCCAAAAGTTCTAATCAACACACAATACCCAACACACAATAATCATCACCTTTACCAATGCAACCCTCATAAGTGTGATAAATATAGCCCTATAATGGTTATAGGCAACACGCATGCAATGATTCAAAGTGAACCCATAATACTATAATCTATCGAAGAACAATAAAGTAACCTAGTGTATAAACCTACTCCATGTGACAACTCACAGAGAAAGGACCTATGACAACCTCTCTTATCATGTACAATGGCTCATGAATTAAGGGGACCCTAGGGTTTTTGTGAGTACTCGTATACATCGATCTGGTCCTGACCCAAGATCAATGATAACCATTATCATCATGATCTAAAAATTCCTAATTCTATATAAATAGTATTCTACACATTGCTAGGATTAAAATGAGATCCATATTGCTATATTCATGACGCGTCTAAACACAAACCTCAAAAATGGGTTAAAAATTAAAAGAAGTAAAAACTATAATTTTATTTTTGAAATATATTTCCCAGACTCAATGATTTTATAGTTTAAAACCCAATAAAAATGATATAAAAACAAGGTTCAAATTAAAGAAAACTATTTTCAAGCTTTACCTGCAACCCGCTCCCTCCAAAACCCATTTTGAAATTAAGAATTTGAAGTTGTTTTAAAGATAAAATAGAGGAGAAAATTATAATGTAAGATTATAAAACTAACTCATGGAAGAATTCTCAAAAACTCCTTTGGAATCACTTAAATTTGAGTTCCAAAACTCAAATATAGTGAAAATGGAGTGTTGATTCTCAAATTAGGTGGGAATTATAAAAAATAAAATAAAAGTTCTTAGGCAATGGGGAAAATATAGTTATGAATTCATAGAAAATTATTATGCAATAAAAAAACATAAAAAATCATCAAAATTTGAACATCCTAGCTCCCAAAATGTCAAAAATCTGAAACAGGTTTGATTTGGGGTTTATAGTCAGCAATGGTCGCTTAAGCGACACTCTGACACTTTGGTCACTCAAGAAACCTGGTCAAAGGTTCAAAATATGTCCCTTTAGAAGAAAAATGTTTACTTAAGAGACTTGGTCAAATGTTGAACGATCTCTTAAGTGGCCACACCAACACCAACAACTTTTAAGACTTGTTTTCGACCCTCAAAACTTATTCGAAACCCTAAGAACATAAACCAATAGTGAAAACTGATTATAAAACACATTCTAAATCCATGGAATCATCGATATTTTCATCAGATATTGTTTCAACTTAACTTAGGATCAACACTTATAGCTCTATTTTTTAAATAATTTATCCAATAATCGAAAATGAGTCTGGAAGCCTTGGGACCTAAACCAAGGTTTCCCTTAGCCTAAAATTAATATTCCAGAGATGATGGCACTGTTGAAATCCTTATTCGAGGTCATCCATGAGAATTTTTTGTCCAAGACCAAATCCTACATAGTGAAAGCTCCAAAATTAGGAAATGCGCCTAAAATTAAATTGGACTATTTGATAATCAAACCGACAGTTTTAGCAAATTTAAAATAATCAGTAGCTGCTATGAGAACGTTGAAACACCAAAAATGCATGGATGTTGATGGAATAACATGGAGGGTCATTACACTCTAAGTTGACCAATCCCATTTTACCTTGCTAATCCTGCTACTATGATGTCGCTATACCGGGAGCTCTCCTATTATCTGGGTTAATGATGTTTAAAGAAAAAAAAGTCAAAAGAAATATTTTCATTCCATATTTTTACAAGGGATTAGAGAGGTTATTTAGTCAATTTCAATTGATTTTCCATTGAAATCCTTCATTAAGGTAAGTAATTCCACCTATTTAATTATTTTGTTGATGAATTACCCTTGGAAATACTAAGTTTTGAGTATGGGGTAGGATTTGAATTAACTATTCTTAATTTCTTATTTTTTATTACATATAGGTAAATTATAGTTTAATTCTGAGAATCATCCTAAGTGTTATTAATTTCATAAAATTAAGGTGGAATAAAGATAAAAAAAAACTAAAATTAGGGAATGATTATTTTTTTAGCCTAGAGGTTAGAGGATTAGTTTATAATATTGGTAGTTATTAGGAAATTGTTTTAATATGGGTTGTATTGTAGTTTTTAGTCCACAATCAAAAGGAAATTGCAAGAAAGGGCAAATCTCAAGTTCTTTAGGCAACGTGTAGGCTTGGATTGAGGTATTTTATGGTTGAATTGTAGTTGAAAACTCATTTTAGCTTATCATTGAATGTTAACTACCTCTATGTGTATTTGATGCAATGCATGTTGTAAAGTTGACTTGACGAATGTCAACAAGGTTTTAATCAATTAAAAATATTTTATATAAATGTCTTGTTCAAAATGCAAGTGTTGTTAGGTTATTTACATTGTCATTACACATATTATATTGTTTAATATTATGAGATGAAGCAGAAAAGGTTGATTTTAGGAAATCAATGAATTTCAGGGAGTGTAAGGATGCACGAATGTAATAATTATGGTATAACATCGTCGGTGATAAAGGGGTATAACACCAATTTTGGTATAAGGATTGAAACACCAAGAAGTAGGTTATTATTTGATGGTACTATATGTCGATTATAATTTGGTACATGGATAGAGCTCATCTTGTACAAGTCATGACTAGTGGGCAACCATAAGACCATAGAATTTGTGTACATGGTACTAGTGAGTTTGATGATTCATTGAGTGGACTATGTTATGTTGTTGATATTATTATTTCAATTAGGATCCATAAGTGGTCTAAGCTGTTGGTATTTTTGAATTTTGTAAATAATTATTGGAACCTATTGAAAGGAGTAATTATGGAATATTGATTTTGTTGTTGTTAGTCATGATATTGACTTGGTAGATTTTCTTTATTGTTATATACTCATCTAAATTATTTTATATTTTTGAGAAAAATTAAGTAGAGGGATAGTACATTTTTGTATTTGTTTACAAAGTGTAAGTTATGTGTACATATAACTATATTAAGTTTGCAAATGATCTACCAGTATGTAGTGGTTTGTACTTATACTACCCGTACTTTTTTTTGTTTGGTGAAGAACATATTCCAATTGCTTCAACGATACTTCATCTTTAGCAAGTGATCATTAAGACTAATGGGTGAGCAATATCTTTCAGGAAGCAGTGAGTCATCCCACTTGTAGTTCTTGTCCACTTGTTTTGGACTTAGATATTTTTTCTACTTTGGTTTTTCATGTTATACCTGTATTTGACATTGTTAGAATTTTTTGGTAAAGTTACTTTTAGTTCTTAGGGAAATTTTAATTTTTATTAGTTTTTTGTATTTTTAATTATTAAAATAGTTTGAGATATTTGGTTGATTAATGAAATTACTATTTCTCTTTTAAAGTCTATTAAATGTTGGTGTTAGGAAATTGAGGTAGATCGTCCTCCCACCAGAGAGATAATGTGGGTGGCACTCCTGAGAGCTTTGGGCCCTAATAATGTTAGTATCATAACCCTTGGTTCATTGATTTTGTTGTACCAGACTAGTCCAGCAAAGTCTTGCAAAATGGTAGGACATTTGTACTTTTCTTTGAGAGGCTATAAGAATTTAGGAAATTATCAATTTGTTTTTCATTTCATGAGATGACTTGATTTTATTTGGTTTTTAGTGGCCCAAATTGGTATCTAACATCTTAATACTTTTGTCCATAGATGGTGAATATGAGATACAACAGAGCAAGTGCAGCTACCTTACACTAGTAGTTCCAACTATTAGCAAGTTATCCAAGGTAAATAAAAGGATAGGGAAAAAGGAAGAGGTAGAGCAACACCTACTGAGGGTAGAGCTCAGGTTGTAGATAATCTATCCTAGTAGAGATATGAGAAATCTCCCCAAAACTATAATAATCATAATAAGATTTTGAACTATGAGGGTTCGGAACATGAGATAGAGATATAAGCTCTGATATGTGCAGCTCCTCAATAATGTCATTCGAGTTGATTCAGTAGTACTTGTTTTTTTAAGAGGGATGGAAGGTATAAGAAACAAGCGTACAATCCCTATGTACTAGCTTCTAGGGGTGCAGAATATTTATTCTTTTGCTCTTAGGATGGATGAGGTATTAGGGATGGAGGTTTTCTCTCATCTAGTATTAGGCAATGTCCTAACTGAGACTGAATATGAAATGTTGACTAAGTTTATTAAGGTAAACCTCTTATTTTTATTGGTTATGAGAAAATGGATACATTTGAGTTTATAGTTCATTGTTACGAGATGTTGCATTAAATAGGAATGATGTAGTAGTATGGAGTTAAATTTATAACCTTCCAACTACAGTTTGATGTAAAGAAGTGGTGGATAATTTATGTGGAATGTTGGTCTTTAGATTTACCTCCACTGACATTGAATTGATTCCATACACTTTTCCTATAGAATTATGTACCTCTCACACGTTAAGATCATAAAAAGGATGAGTTTCTATCCCTTGAAAAGGGAAGTATGTTTGCTGCATCCTATATGTCTAAGTTTTATTTCTTTCCTAATATGATACTCAATTGTTTAGTTCTTAAGAGGAAAGGATCCGCCTTTTTATTAAAGGTTTTTTTATAATTAATGGACCTTACCTGTGGCTCTAACCTCTCGTGGTTGCCAGGGGTTGAGCCACATATCCTCAAGCCTTATCATACATAAAATTAAAAGAAATTCAAGGATGGGGACATAAACCTTACCTCTGATACTATGATGGTTAAAAGTTAAATAAACTAATAAAACTAGTTAACTCATCCCCAATACTAGAAAGATAGCCTAGATCTAAGCAAATAGAAGCGAGGACTTCTCTCAGTACAGTATAATCTAGGAAAGCATAAACAAGAGAGACTCTCCCGCTTAAAATGTATTAAGAAAAACAATTTTTGCTTCATTTTGGATAGATCAAGGCAGTTTTTGCCCTTTACCATTATTGGGATACTGATGTAGATTGATCATATAACATTTTCTTTACATGGTATGCTTGGTGAGATTTTGTTAAATTGATAAATATTTGTGAGCTAAAAAATAAATGAGAAATTATTTTTAAGTCTAAAGATAAATATAGGATATTTTATTCTAGGCGAAATGCTCTCATAGACACTTGTATTTATCTTGATTTGTAAAGTGGACACTTTACTTACCTTTTTTTCATTTGAACCCTTAAACCCGTCAAAACAAAATATTTTAAACCTTTTACCCATCAAAACATAACATTTTAAACCCTTTGTTCATCCAATTAATATGAGTATAATACACTCAATGACACGTGGCATGCCATCCATTTTTAAATGACACGTAGGAAATTAAATATTCAGAATATATATATATATATATAATATACAATATTTATTAAAAAAAAATCCCCATCCCCGCCTCTCATTTGTTCAAAAAAAAATTATTTATATTTATATTTATATTTGGGACCTATCAAAATAATCTAAAAAATGACAATTCTATATATTATTACAAAAAATTGAGCAAAAAATTTGTTCAATAATATAAAAAAATTTATTTCTGAATATTACAATAATCAATAAAATAATATTCAAAACTCACCCATTTCCCTTAAAAATAAAAAAATAATATTCAATAATCTAAAAAAATTAATCAAAATAATTGCTACGTATGAAAATAATTTGTTCACTTTTTAGGACAATTCTAAAATTTTAATTTTTTTTTGTATGTATGAAATCATTTTTTGGGGTTTTTGCGGGTGGATGCGCGAGGAAGAGAGGTGGGGAATTGGCTGGTGTGGGTTGGGGGGACAGGGAGAATGATGGGGAATTAGCTGGTGTAGGTGGGGGTAGGAGACAAGGGAGAGGAGTAGGGATGGGCTGGTGTGGGGTGGTATGGGGGAGTGATCAAATGAAGAATAAGGGACTTTTTCTTTTTCTTTTTTTAATTTAGAATTTTTTTTAAAAACACACGTTTTTCAAATAATCAACTTAGCGCCACATATGTAAAAAAGGATTTAAAATATTTTGTTTTGATGGATTTATGGGTTCAAATGATAAAAAGATAAGAAAAAGTGTCCACTTTACAAATCAAGACAAGTACAACTGTCCACGAGAGCCTTTCGACTTTATTCTATTATAAATAGCTCAATGGTAGTTTTAACTCTTCAGTTTAATTTATAGTGCGACTTTTACAAATAAGGATTTTTTATTAAATGGCCTTTTCAAGCCTTCTTTTTAGTTAATTAGACTATAAGTGTTTATTTTTTTAGAAAAATGACCTATTTTTTAAAATTTAAATTTATTTGTGATTTAAAAATTATTTACAAATTTTAAAAGTTACAAATTAGTCCATAAGTCACCAACTTACAGAATTTAAACAAAAACCCTCCACTAAATCTCTTACACATTTCACAAATTAGTCCAAAATCTGATTTACGATGGACAGATCTATTATCGATTCGATATATGAATAGATCAATTGTCGATCCGACAGACTGATTATCGATTCGACCAATATATGGACAGATCGATTATCAATTCGATAGATTAATTATTAATCTGACTTATATATGGACAAATCGACTCTTGATCTGACAGATTGATTAACAATCTGAACAATAAATAGACAGATTGCTTATCGATCCAACCAATATATGGATAGATTGATGATTGATCCGATCGATTACATATATATACACAAACTTTTTTTTTTTTTGAAAACTGGACTAAAATTAAAGTAGAGTAGAAAACTTAAAAATTTGAAAAAAGACAGAATATCTAGGAATAAAATACTAGCTTCAAAAAGGAGAAAGTTGAAGAAACAATGAGTTTTTAGTAAGAATGAAAGAGAAAAAAGATAGAGAAAGGGGAAAAAGTAATTTGAAATTAAGAAAATGAGTTAGGGTTTTATGTTTTAAGTATATTTGTAAATATCTCTCATAATTTTTAATATGTTATTATAATAATTATTCTTTAAAGTTATTCTTTTTATTTTATTCTAAAATAAAAAAATAAAAGTAGACCATTTTATTAATTAGAAATTTGAAGAGGCTTACTAGCCCAATTTTCAAGTGCAATGCAACATGCTCTTATTGATTTCATACATATTCAAAACGCTCATAATATTGTTAGAGAGAGAACGACTCCCCTCTCTCTAAAAAATCCCCAATGTCGACAACGACTGCTGCCCCTTATAATCTAGACCTACCACCACCGACACCTCCACTGGATCCGCCAGACCTAACCCCAGCCACCATAGAGGAGGATCCCCTAAAGAAAATGTCCTACAAAGAAGCAACTAAAGAATTTCCTGGCCTCGACCTTGGAAACGTAGAATCCCCACTAAATTTTGAAAGCATGGAAACATCGACTATCGAATCTGATGGAGATCCTATTTAGCTCACTGATGAAAATAAACAAAGGCGCTACAACCCTTGGAAAAGACCTGTTATCTTGAAATGTGTTGGAATGATACCGAACCATCAGTATCTTCATTCAAAATTGACGGATCTATGGAAACTTCAAGAAAGTGTTATTCTTATTGATCTTGGTGAGGATTATTACATAGTAATATTAGCACTTGAAGAAAGCCAGAAAAAGATTCTATTGGAAGGCCCATGGTTCGTGGCAGGCTTATACATCTATATAAGGGTGTGAGAGCCAAATTTTGTGCCTTGCCGGTCAAAAATTGCATCCACAGCAATATGGGTCAGATTACCATCCTTACCAACAGAATTTTATGATAATAATATACTTGAAAATATTGGAAAAAATTGGATATCTACTGAAAATAAATGCGTGTACCTCCTCGCTACTACGAGGACGGTACGCTCATATGTGCGTACAGATCCAAATGGAAAAACCTATTCGTACGAGTGTTACCATTGGGCATCACGAGCAACCAATCTGCTATGAAGGAGATGGCATCCTTTGCACTAATTTTGGTCATTTAGGCCATACGATCGGGTCATGTCAATACATTCAACATGTTATAGAAGACTCCCAACAAAATGCAGGCACTCCGAAGTCCACTCCATCCCAGCAGATAGCAACGGAATGATGAACCGTATCGTTTAGTAATCAAGGTACTAAAGCATCAAAAAAGGGGAAGACCTCAACATCAGGTACAAAAAATAGGTCGACAAATCTAATGTCAAGACAAAATCATTTGACTACAAATCAGGTAAGTTCCTTGATAAATCCTATCAAAATTCACATCCTCCGACAGGCGCCGATACGCCAAGTGCTTCGGGTAAGGAAAATAATACCTCTAATTTGGATCATCAAAATTTAGACAAGTCTAATTTGGCAAGAAATAGAAAAAGGCCCATCTCTGAATCTGAAGGCCCAAACTCTTTGAAGGGAAAAACCAATTGGGCCCAATAAAAAGGTGCAAGGCCGATGGAAATGAATACCCAGTCGGGTAAGGCCCAAGTCAATTCTTTGAAGGGTCAACCTTCTTCTTATAAAAATAGTAAGTCCAATGTGGGCTTCACTAACAAATTTGAAGCCCTTAATCATGTTGACATCTTGAAGTCTCAGAGTGATATGACCGACTCCTGTCAAATTAACTAGGCAAACTGCCTCTCCAAGCAGACTGATGCCTCTGAAAATCCCTCCTGCTCCACTTCACATCATTACTAACCTACATTTCTTGAAAAGGAGTATGCGGCCGCTAAAACTTTGATAAATACTCACTCACTTCTTCTCCACCACCTAAACCTATCTTCTCACAAAATAAGCTCAACAGAACCCTCCCAGATCAACCGTCCCCCCATAGCTCTAATCTCAGCACCATTATCTCTGGACAATATACCAACCTCTTGGTTAGAAATGGGTCTACAAAATATGTCGATCACCTTCCAAGGGATAGTAGAGGGAAGACAGGTACAAGTTGTGCTCCAAAATCAGGAGTACCTTGTACTATTGGTCATGTAATCCCTGAACAAAAGCCTGGGGAACTAAGGAAATAATCTCTGGATAACCACCTTGCCAAAAACTGCCAACCAAAACCCATTGGAGAGCCTGTCAATAGAGACTATCTCAGCCACATTACACAAAGTCTCACAGACTCTTCCCTTTTTCCCATCACCAATTCCTCTATTGCTTCTGAATGGGCGACCACTGCTTTCACTAGAGAATTCTCCTTCTCAAGTGGAAAACCCTCAGGAAAAAAGTCCCACTCTAGAGATATGGGAAAGAGGAAAAACTCTGGAAATGCTAAGTGAAAACAATCACAAAATGAAAGTTCTTCTAGAAACCATGAAAGTCCCCATAACAGAAGCAACAACTCTAGAAAAATAGATAGGATTAAGATTCACTGAATTAGTAAACTAGATGTGGATAATCCTAATTCCATGGAACTTAACCAAGTTCACAATGAACATCAAATTCCAAAGTTTCCTAACAAGAGGGAACTTCCTTATCTCTCTAAACCCCCTGAAGACCATAATCAATCCCAACTCACCACTGTTATCCCTGGACCCTCAAGACAAGGGGAAATTAGTGGTTGCGAACCACTCTCTACCTCATAATAAATTAATGATGAACTTAATAATATGGAATCCTAGAGACACAAACAATGCTAAATTATGGCACCACTGCAAGGATATGTTACGCCTCCATAAACCTGTCATGCTAGCTTTTCTTGAAACTAGAATAAGTGATCAACACCAACTAACTCAAGACCTCAGTTTTGACTGTCTGATCCAATATGCTACTATTGGAATATCCGGTGGGCTGTTCCTTATGTCGAAAGAGGATATGTTCAACATCACTGACATATCTATCACTCCCTAGAGTATTCATGTTGCTGTCAAGGTAACTTCTCCCCCTTCTTCTTGGTTCCTTAGTATTGTGTATGCCAGTCTTCATGTTAATACTGGGAAAACTCTTTGGGATCAACTATCTTTAATGGATAACATCATTGCTAATAATTCTGATGCTAGCTGGTTAGTATGAGGTGACTTTAATGAAGTTCTTTCAGCTCATGACAAGTATGGTGGTCATATCATAAAGCCCAGTCGGGTCAACCTTTTCTGGAATCATCTCAATCATTGTAAGTTAGTTGATTTTGGTTTCAAGGGCAATAATTACACTTGGACTAATAAAAGATACCGTCACCAAAATAAGCTTATTCTTGAAAGACTCGACAGATACCTAGCTAATATACAATGGATTTATCTTTTCCTAAAGTCTTCTATCACTCATCTCCCTATAACCTATTCTGATCACTCCTCTATCCTCATCCAGCTGAATAGAGAACCCCCTCCAAAGGATAAACCTTTCAGAATGGAACCCATGTAGTGCTCTCACTTGGACGTCTGACTTGATAAATCAAGCCTTCCAGAATAGTGAGGATCTTACAAGTTCTATTTACTCCTTCCAGTCCATTATTATTTATTGGAATAGACATGATTTTGGCAACATCCTTTCTAAAAATAGTTTTTATCAAGACTAGTTGGGATACAAAAGAGCCCTCATTATCCTACTAGTTCTTTCCTCCATAATCTAGAGGATTCTTTGACTAATCAGTATAATGAAGTCCTTAGATTAGAATGCGAATTTTGGAAAGTCAAATCTAGGGTTAATTAGTTCACTGAAGGCGATGCTAATACTAGATTCTTCCATACTTCTACTCTTAATAGAAGAAGGAAGAATAATATCAATGCCCTGAAGAATGATCTGGTTAACTGGATGTACACTCAAAGGGATATAGGGGACTCTATCGTGTCTTTCTATAGGACCCTCTACACAACTGACCATTCCAGCTCTACCAGAAACTATCTCACTAACCCTTCATCTAAGGGTTCTATCTCTCCTCGTGCCATGTTAGACAGTATTCCTACCATTTCTGAAATAAGGAAAGTTATCTTCAGCTTCAAACCTATAAAAGATCCTGGACTGGATGGTCTGCATCCACTCTTCTTTCAAAAATTTTAGCACTCTACCCACACTCAGGTTATCTCCTTCTATAGCAAAGTATTCTCTCTAGGTATAATGGATAAAGAGGTTAACACTACTTATCTTTGTCTTATCCATAAGTGTCAAAATGTTGTTACTCTTAAGAATTACAGACCCATTGGTCTCTACAACACTTAATACAAGATCATAACAAAAATCATTATCAATAGAATTAAAATTTTCTTGAGTAAAATCATTTCTCCAACTCAAGCAAGCTTCCTGACTAACAGAAGAGCTTCTAAATCACTTTTCCAAAATAAAGGGATCAAAAGGAAACATAATCCTCAAAATCGACCTAGAAAAAGCTTTTGATAGGATAGAATGGTCGCTCATCAGATAAGCTTTTTTTTTTAAATTTCCTCCCCTTCTCTCCAAGATTATTATGTCTTTTATCTTCACATCCTCTATCTATGTCCTTATTAATGGTTCTAAAACTACTTTCTTTGCTCCATCTAGGGGAATACGGCAAGGAGATCCCATTTCTCCGTATATCTTTATCCTCTACATGGAACTTCTAGCCAGAAGGATCGATTATGAGGTCGATACCCTTAACTGGACTACTATTTATATAAGTAGAGGAGGACCCAAGCTTTCTCATCTCTTTTTTGTTGATAATCTAACTCATTTTACCAGAGCTGATACTAATAACTGTCAAACTGTCAAAAGGATCCTTGACACCTTCAGCTCCTTCTCAGATCAAAAGGTCAATAGGAATAAGTCTAAAATAGTCTTCTCCAAAAATTGCTCCAGGGATGTCATTAATAATATTTTTACTCTTTTGGACATTCCTACCAGTAACAACTTTGGGAAATATCTAGGGTTTCCTATTTTCCATATATCTCCCACTAAAGTTGACATCCAATTCATCATAGATCGAATTAAAACAAAGATCTCAGGCTGGAAGATCAATATACTTAACCAGGCTGGCAGAACCACCCTCGCCAAAGCCACTCTTAATAGTATTCATAACCATTCAATGCAATACATTGCCATCCCATCTGGGGTTCATAAGCACATTGATAAAATCTAATGAAACTTTATTTGGGGAAACACAGATAGCAAACGGAAAATGCATATGGTTAACTGGGAAATAGTCACTAACTCGAGGCACCTTGGTGGCCTTAGTATCCAACAAGCTAGTCATAAGAATGCTGCTTCCCTAAAAACTTTAGCCTTGAGATACACTACAAACCCCCAGTCTCTTTGGGCTAGGATCTTGATAAATAAATTCTCCAAGCCCAACAGAACCTTTATTAACCAGTCTCAGGGGGCCTCTAGAACTTGGAGGAATATTATCAGGGGTCTTAATACTTGTTCGAAGGCTTTTATGTGTATCATCCATAATGGTGATAGGGCAAACTTTTGGATTGACAGATGGCTTCCCAATACTGAACCCCTTAGTAGTATTATTCAGGGTCCTATGCCTCACAACATGTTGGACTTGAAAATATCTGACTTATGAAAAAATAGTTCTTAGGATCTGTTCTCTTTACCCTTCCAGCTACCACTGTCTATTACCTACTCCATTTAGCACACCTTTTTCCCAGATACCTTAGGTACAAATAATTATCCGATTTGGACTCTCACTGGTAAAGGGATTTTCACCACTTAAAGTGCCTATAAGATCATCACTTCCAAAACTCAGCCTTCTCTTTGTCAGAAGGATTACATATGGATTTGGTCCTTGAAAATACCTAGTAAGATGACGTATTTCCTTTGGCTACTTAATCATGATAGGATCCCTTGCAACTCAACTCTTTGTCGTATGAGTATGCCTATTGAACCCCATTGTAAGCTTTGCACAAACCAAAATGAAGACATTTCTCACATCTTCTGGTACTGCCCAAAAGCCAACTCTATTTGGAATGTTTTCTTCTGAAAGATCAGCTGTAATACTCCTTCTATTACTAACCTTAATAGTGATAACTTCCTGGAAATTGTTAGGGATAGGGCTGGCAACAACATGGCGGATCAATACATCAGCCGTTAACCTCTAATCATGTTTTGCTTGTGGGAAATCTGGAGGTGCAGGAATGATAATCTATTTACCAATTTAAATACTTCTCCCTTTTTCAAGAATGCTTATGCAAATTCTATTGAATACTCTTACCTTATGTCTTCACCCTTTTCCCTTTACCAGGAATCCATTATTCATGTTCGTTGGCTTCCCTCTATGAACATCCTTTACAAGCTCAACACTGATAGAGCGTGCCTCAGTAATCCGGGTATATAAGGTATAGGAGGTATAGGAGGTTGTATTAGAAATCGTAATGGTGATTGGATTATTTGCTTTGTTAAGGGCTTTCCCAACGTAACCAATAATCAAATTGAGCTTTTAGCACTTTTTGAAGGTCTCAAATTGGCGGAGAACCAAAATCTTTTCCCTATTGAGATAAATGTGGACTCAACAGAGGTAATTCTTATGTTAAAAGTTGGGAACATGCATTATAATCCTATTCTTGAATCTTCCAGGTGCCTGCTGAGAAAGGTGGGGCATCCACCAGTGGCCCATATTTTTAGAGAGCAAAACTATGTTGCAGACTGCCTAGCTAAAGAAGGAGCGGCAATAAAGCTTTTTGGCAGAACAAAATTTTTGGCAGTTCCTCCGATATATGCACAAAAACATACGTGGGCAAACATTCTAGGAACTGAGTTTAGTAGAAAAGTCAATCAATGTACTAATTATCAGAATGCTGATACTCATATTTTTCTACCTGACTAACAAATCAGCAATTTGTAATAAACTTCACTTTGAGTTTCTAATATATCCCTCGTTACCAAATAAAAAATATTCCAAATGCCCGATGTAAGTGGCAAACATTTTCATGGTTACCAAACATAACCTCTGTATCATAAGAATGGTGTAGCTGTTCCACTGCTTTGTAGCTAGAATTCATCCTTGAAAACTGACGAGAGTTGGGTCCATGAAAATCTCACCCACTACTTTTCTGATGGATTCAGAATCCAGTATGTTTTCAGTATCCTTTTTATTTGCTTCATCATTTAGCCTGTTACGTCCTGTTGTTTCCTTCTAGGTTTGCTGCTGTAAATGTGCCCAAATTGGCATATCTGTTACATTTTAAATGAAGGTGTTTTGAGTTTAATGTGACTAACGTATTATGCTAGTGCTTGTGCAACACAGTTTAAACTAGTAGGTGAAACACTAGTTTGATAACAGCAACATGACATAAATAGTTCAAAATGAACATTTTTAAAATGAATTTGAGTTCTTCTGTGACCTATGTATCTGAATATTTGAAAGTTGTGAAAGATGCACAAAGATATATAACTAATGTAATGTTGTCAAACAGCTGCGGAGCCAGGATTTTCTCTAGGGTAGTTTAAAATATAAAGAAGTAAACACTCCAACTATCTGGAGAAAAGAGTTCAACATCTACTATATATACATAAAAATAATTTCAGCCATTTATAAATAGTACTCCCATGATATTCCTAAATAAGTACTCCTTTTGTCTTGGGCATAATGCCCTATAATAAACTACTCAATCCTAGAAAATTAAAGATAATTTTATCAACTTACTCTAAGTAAGTTTATCTCTTTCTAAGTTGACATTGATTACTATATTTAAACTCAAGGGCATGTTAGGAAGATTACGGTCAAAGTATTCATGAAGACTTAAACATACACTTGTTTAGGAACAAAATCACAACCCAAAAGGAACACTTATAAAAGAATGGAGGTAGTATAATTTTCCGCCTGGCTCCAAGTCTGCCCTCTGCTGTCAAACATCTTCAAAATTGGAATATATTAGAATGGAAAGAGTATTATAGAAATTTCAATAGCGGGAATCCTTTTGCATTTGCACCAATTACCTGCTCTTCTTGTTAGTTTAGTTTTTTTTGACTTCTTAGACATAATGCCTAGATGTAGTTTCTATTATCAAAGTGATTTGAGGTTAGAGTTCGGTAGATGTATTCCTTATTGCATCAGGCTCCCGATAGTTGCACACAAGTGGTTTATCTTCTTATACTTTTTTGGTGTTTTATACAAATAATAGAAATTGGATAATCTCACTTCTATGTCTCAGTTTGTCAAAAAAGATAAAATTAGAGAGATATCATGTTATATAAGTATATTATGTCATATCTTTTAAGGCAAGAAGTTTTGCCTCTACTGATAACAGTCACTCTATTTTCATTAAACAGAATAGGTAAAAGAGTACATAAGCTTCATAAAGGGAACTTATGCTGATCATTATCACATAAAATTCCCACTTTTTCATTAAGCTCGATCAGGTTGCTTTAGGACCTCAGCCATGTTCTACCAAAAACACTTACACAACATGTCTAACTGTCTGAACTTTGTTCCAAGTGTGGCATTAATTTTGAATAATCATACTGATGCTTACTGAACAAATAGCAAAAGATTATTATATATTGATCCATGACCATTTAGGTACTAGGGATTGAGGTATGACTTATATGGAAGTATATTGTCATAATGTAAAGGCTTTATTGAATGTGGGACTTTTTCTGTCCATAAAGATGGATAGAAATTGCCGTTGCATCTTTTTCTTCAAAAATTCCACATCTAAGATGGCAAACATTTCTTTCCCAGTTTCGAGAGGGTAATAGAATCCATACAGCTGGACCAGAACTTTTGAATAGACTCTGAGCTATTGCTAGCTGTTGATTGTTAAAATATGTTCAAGCTGATTTTTTCCTTAGACTTGTCATGCATTTGTGATAAGAATCGAGTTATGTTGATAAACAAAAAAAATAATGCGGAAGTAAAAAACCCTAAGATTAAAGACAAGAAATTCAAGATAGATGAAATTTGAGAATAAATCCTCAATTTTAAGATGAAGTGCTAAGAACCCTAATTGATCTTAGTATTCAAAATTAGTGGATTAAGACTAATTATAATACCAATAGAGTCAATTCAAGAACTTAGACCCAAAGGTGATCTAGACCCCTATTTTGAAGAAATTAAAGACAACAATTAGTATAAGACTAATCACCTTCTTTAAATAACTTTAATAGAAGCCAAAGATATTAAGTCAAAAATTAATCTTACCTCCTAAAGAATCATTCTTATAAGGTTGCAAGATAAATCCCAAGTAGGCAAACACAAAGGTGTAAATAAGAGAAACTCTCAATTAATAATAATGTTGTCTGATTGAAAATAACAAAATTCATCCCTATATATAGGGAAAAAAATCTATCCCAAATAATATGGGATTAGGATCTACCTTTATCAAATCTAACGAGGACTAGGAAGAAGCTATCCCAAATAGCATGGGATTAGGATCTTCTATCATGGAAATAATAAATAAAATCCTACTAGGACTAGGAAAGCATATAAAAATAATATAAAAAATTCTCCCCTAAGAAAATAAGAAAAAGTTTCCAAATTTACTCACAACTGATATGGGCCCAATCTTAGGATCTTCTATCATGGAAATAATAAATAAAATCCTACTAGGACTAGGAAAGCATATAAAAATAATACCAAAAATTATCCCCTAAGAAATAAGAAAAAGTTTCCAAATTTACTCACAACTCATATGGGCTCAATCTTCTTTCTTTTGGACTTGGACTTGAATCATAAAATATAAGTAGCACTTTGCCCATTCTTCTCCATAATTCTTGGACACGTTCTTGGGCTCTGCTTTCATCATAAACATCTTCTTGATTTCACATTGAAGCCCAATAATATGAGCTTGAGGCTTTGACGAAGGTCTTCTTAGGGCTGTAATAGAATCATCATTGCCTATAGAGCTATCATCCCCCTCTTCTTGAAAAGAATTCTTCCTCAAATTTTATCCTCCAGCAAACAAAGATAGGTCTGCAATAATGAAAGTAGCACTTACTTGATAGTTACCGGGTAGATTCAGCTTATAAGCACTGGCTCCAATTCGCTCGAGCACTTTGAAGGGTCCATCGCCTCTAGGATGCAATTTTGACTTTCGTTTGGAAGGAAACCTTTCTTTGCGCATGTGAATCCAGACTAAGTCCCTAGGATCAAATATGACTTGTTTTCGCCCTTTGTTTCTTCTTAAAGCAACTTGTTCATTCCTCTTTTAAATGGCCAATCTTATTCACTCATTTATCTTTCTCATCATCTCAGATTTATTCTTCTCATCAAGACTAAAAATGTCATTATTAGGAAATGGCACTAAATCATGGGGAGTAAGGGGATTAAAACCATAAACAACTTCAAAACGAGAAGATCCAGTAGAAGAATGAATAGTTCTATTATCAGCAAATTCCACCAATGTCAAGTGATCCTCCCAAGAAGTTAATTTACCTTTCAAAATAACCCTCAACATGTTACCTAGTGTTCTATTGAACACCTCAGTTTTCCCATCAGTTTGTAGGTGACAAGAAGTAGAAAACAACAATTTGGCTCCCAACCTTTCCCAAAGAACACGCCAAAAATGGATCAAGAACTTAACATCTCTATGACTAATAATAGTCCTTGGAATTCCATGTAATTTCACAACTTCTTTAATAAACAGTTCATCTACATGAGAAGCATCATTAGTTTTCAAGCATGGAATGAAACTATCCATCTTAGAGAATCTATCCACCACAACAAAAATGTTATCTTTACCATACTTTGTTTTTGGTAAACCTAAAACAAAATCCATAGAGATATCTATCCAAGGTGAAATTAGGACAGGTAAAGGTGTATACAACCCATTTGGTAATACCCTAGACTTGGCATGTTTGCATTCTAAACATTGTGCACAAAATTTTTCTACATTCTTGCGCATGCCAATCCAAAAGAAATTTTCAGCAAGTATATCTAAGGTCTTTCGCACTCCAAAGTGTCCCATAAGACCCCCACAATATGCTTCTCTTACAAAAACTTTACGCAATGAGCATATTAACACACACAATTTATTTTCCTTGAGAAGAAACCCATCACACAGGGTGAATTTCTCAAAGGGTCCCTTCAAATATGCAGCATAAGTAACTTTAAAGTCTGTCTCATCAATATACAGACCTTTAATGTGATCAAATCCCATTATCTTAGAAGCAAGAGTAGAAATAAGAACTTACCTTCTGGATAATGCATCAGCCACCACGTTGTGCTTACCTGTATGAAATCATATATCTAAGGTCTTTCACACTCCAAAGTGTCCCATAAAACCCCCACAATGTGCTTCTCTTACAAATACTTCATGTAATGAGCATATTGGCATACATAATTTATTTTCCTTGAAAAGAAACCAATCATGCAAGGTGAATTTCTCAAAGGGTCCCTTCAAATATGCAGCATAAGTAACTTTAAAGTCTATATCAACATACAGTCCTTTAATGTGATCAAATCCTATTAGCTTAGAAGCAAGAGTAAAAACAAGAACGTACCTTTTGGATAATGCATCAGCCACCACGTTGTCCTTACCTTGTTTGTATGAAATCATATAAGGAAACATCTCAATGAACTCCACCCACTTGGCATGTTGCTTATCAATTTAGCTTGGCTTTTTAAGTATGTCAATTCGTGGTCAGTCTTTATCACAAACTCCCATGGGCATAAGTAATGTTGCCAAGTAGCCAAAGCTCTTACCAAGGCGTGCAACTCCCGATCATACGTAGAATAATTCAATGTCGCTCCACTCAATTTCTCACTAAAATATGCAATAGGCTTAGAATCTTGCATTAGAACAACCTCTATGCCTTTTCTGCTAGCATCACATTCAATTGTAAAAGATTTGGTAAAATCAGGTAATTACAACAAAGAAGTAGAACGCAGCTTATCTTTCAAGATATTAAAGGCATACTCTTGTTCTTCTCCCCAAATATAAATCTTATTCTTTTTAATGAATTCAGTTAATGGTGAAGCAATTGTACTAATGTCCTTCACAAATCTCCTATAGAAGCTAGCAAGCCCAAGAAAACTCCTAACCTCTGTCACACTCTTAGGTGTAGGCCATTCTTTTATTGCTTTAATTTTATCTTCATCAACTTCAACACCATTCAAGCAAACAAAAAAACCAAGAAAGATTACCTTATCAACATAAAACGTGCATTAAAATATCTTCAAGAGAGATAAAAAAGATCAGAATATCATCAAAATAGACCACCACAAATTTCCATTAAAATCCTTAAAGATATGATTCATTAACCCCATTAAAGTACTAGGTGAATTAGTTAAGCCAAACAGCATCACAAACCACTCATACAAACCATACTTAGTTTTGAAAGCAGTTTTCTATTCATCTCCCAGATTAATTCGAATTTGGTGGTATCCACTTTTTAAATCAATTTTAGAAAATATATTAGAGACATGCAATTGGTCAAGCATATCATCCAGTCGAGGAATAGAATGACGGTGCTTTACTATTATTTTATTGATAGTGCGATAATCCACACACATCATCTAATTACTGTCCTTTTTTGGTACTAAGAGTATAGGAACAGAGCATGGACTCATATTTTCTCTCACAAAACCCTTTTCAAGAAAAATATTTTCTTTTTGTGCCTCATCAAGCTCTCCCATATTAACGTGCATAAGATCCTAATTACCCTAAAAAATTTTCCCTCATTATTAGCAACCACTCTCCCATATTAACGTGCATAAGATCCTAACTACCCTACAAAATTTTCCCTCATTATTAGCAACCACATCTATTTCGTCTTTACTCCCAACACCCTTTTCTTCTTCTTCTACTTCTTCTACTTCGTCTTTAATTTTTACACTTTCATATTCCCCATTATCCTTAATGGTGACAACTCTTCTATTGGGACACTCAAATGCCTTATGTCCCTTCCCTTGACACTTGTGACATTGTGTAGAACTAGAAGGAGTAGAAGTTTTTGAGTTGAATGTTTTACCTCCATCTTTGTCCTCCAATATACCTTTGCCCTTATCATATTGTGATTTAGGCTTTATTTATCCTTGTAGGTCGTCCATGGCTTCCTTGGAGTTGTAGTAGACCAATTTTTCCATGATCTAGTTTGTTGCTTCCTTTTATCTTATTTTTCTACCTTTACAGCCAACTCTACTAACTCGTCTAAATCAATATATTGTTGCAATTCTACTACATCAGCAATTTCTCCATTTAACCCATTATGAAACCTAGCCATAGTGGCCTCCTTGTCCTCATTACAATTTGCTTGGATCATAGCCATATCCATAGCCTTAAAATAGTCATAACCTCAAATTTTGAAGGCGTTTTTGCAGATCTCTTTGAAAGTGTGATGGCACAAAATGCTTCCTCATAAATCTCTTCATCTCATCCCATGTAACAATAGGAAGATCTCCATTGTTTAATCTGTCTTTGCTAAATTTCTTCCACCAACTAGCAGCATAGTCTGAAAACTCAACTACAACAAGTTTAACTTTCTTAACTTCAGAGTAGTTATAACAGTCAAAGATAGCCTCCAACTTTCTCTCCCAATCAAGATATAAGTCTAGATTTCTTATTCCTTTAAAAGAGGGCATCTTCATCTTAATGCTACTAAGATTGTCATCTTCAACCCTAGATCGTGGTGCTCTCCTTTCATTTCTTATTTGGTAAGCTTCCTCCAATTCATCCTCATAATCGCCAGATTTCTCATCTTCTTAGAACTGAGGAGCTCGAACCGCTTGTCTCCTAACTTGAGGCATCGGGTTTTGATGCATTCTCCATACATCGTCTATGTTCAGTAGATTAGGAGGATTGTGGGTGACCTCCAATGCATTAAGTCACTTGGAAATCCTTCTAAGTGCCTCAGCTATGTCATTGTTTTGAGTCCCAGCATCGGTATCCTTTCCTGTTTGAGATATCTCCAAAAGTTAAAGAAAACAAAAACTCTTAATTTAGCTATTTTTTTGTCTCACCCCTCTTGCCTTTTCCTACTCATATTAAAACCTTTGGCTAATTCCTTGATTTATATATTAACCCTACTAGTAACAATCACTTTAGAAGTAAGATGCAGAGATAAAAAAAATTACCAACTCCCAGACGAATTGGGTTTGGTGAGACAAGAAAAAGACCAATTAATTTTTTTTCCTCTTCTTGGTTTTTCCTCCTTGATGTTGGACAAAAAGGACACAATAAATTTAGAATTTCTTGTTCTAAAGCAACCTCTTTTTTTTTACTAGGAAACTCCCAAGAATTATCAAGAACTGAACCTTGATAAAATCACTTTGATACCACTCAATAAGAATTGGGTTATGTTGATAAACAAAAAAAATAATGCCGAAGCAAAAAACCCTAAGATTAAAAACAAGAAATTAAAGATAGATAAAATTTAAGAATGAATTCCCAATTTGGAGATGAAGTTCTAAGAACCCTAATTGATCTTAGTATTCAAAATTAGTTGATTAAGACTAACTATGATACCAATAGAGTCAATTTAATAACTTTAATCCAAGGGTGATTAGACCCTTATTTTAAAGAAATTAAAGACAACAATTAGTATAAGACTAATCTTACCTTTATTAGAAACCAAAGATATCAAGTTAAGAATTAATCTTACCTCCTAAATAATCATTCTTATAAGGTTGCAAGATAAATTCAAAGTAGCCACACACAAAGGTGTAAATAAGAGAAACTCTCAATTAATAATAATGTTGTTTGATTGAAAATAACAAAATCCATCCCTATATATAGGGAAAAAAAACCTATCATAAATAACATGGGATTGAGATCTACCTTTATCAAATCTAACTAAGACTAGAAAAAAGCTATCCCAAATAGTATGGGATTAGGATCTACTATTATGGAAATAATAAATAAAATCTTACTAGAACTAGGAAAGCATATAAAAATAATATAAAAAATTCTCCCCTAAGAAAATAAGGAAAAGTTTCCAAATGTACTCATAATGAATATGGGCCCAATTTTCTTCCTTTTGGACTTGGACTTGAATCATAAAATATATGTCGCACTTTTCCCATTCTTCTCCATAATTCTTGGTACTCGTTCTTGGACTCTGCTTCCATCATAAGCATTTCTTGATTTCACATTGAAGCCTAATAATATGATCTTAAGGCTTTGAAGAAGGTCTTCTTAGGGCTTCAATAGCATTATCATTGCCTATGGAGCTATTAATTTGTGTGTGGACCAGAACATAATTTTCTAACATACAAGACTACTTTTATTGTTCATACTAGAGAGATGCTATCAGTTGGAGAGAGGAACGGTGGTGATTTTTGAGAAACTGGTCCGTTAGAAGTCTCGAGGTACAGAGATATTAGATAGGACGAGGGTTTGATAGCTGATAAAAGAAAGTCAAAAGCTTGAGAAGACAGAGACTATTTTAATGATAGCAATCACGTAAGGGGCAACGTGTCAAGAGACCCCACTCCATTTGGACACATGAAGAACCAAAAAATTACCCTTTAAATGCTAGTAAAACCTTTTTTGGCCAGAAGCAGGCCCAATCCTTTTTAAGGTTAAAATAAATCCTTGAGCCCTTTATTAATGAAATGAATGACTGGGCAAACAAATCAGAAGTCCAAAACACTTTCTTTACATGCAGAGACTAGAGTGTGATGGTAGAGTGTGAAGCAGGGGGATCTTCTGATAAAAAAAATCTCAAGTAAGTGAAGAAGAACAAAAGCATGCAGAACTGCTCAATAAAAATAATGGGGGAAGAGATGATAAAGTTGGTGATAGCGAAGAACTAGGGAATATGCATCAGCTTGTTCATTTGGGGAGCCAACTCCTTTTAATTCTGATGCTTTTGGGTGTAGTAAAGATGCATAAGAGAGGTCAAATCACTTGGTATAGGACAATATTCTCAGGTTCAGTCAAGAATTTGGAGCTACTTTTGAAGTGTGCACAGGCGAAGCCAATGTGTTAGTCCTAAAACTTGAACAAAAGAGGAATAAAGAAGAGAATCTTGTTTCAATTTTGGCAGAAAAGGGGGAAAAATAGTTCTTAATGAATTGAGGAACTTTTTTTTCGATGTAAAATTCAAAGAAGAGGGAGCCAAGGAATGAACTAAAAGTAGGGTTTGGAAAGTAATCATCCAGTTATAATGAAGCTCAATATCCTATCTTGGAATGTGATAGGTCTTAATAGGGAGACAACAAGGGAAAGATAATATAGTGTTGGTGGAGACAAGATTAAAGGGAGCAGTCGGAGATCATATTCAATGGTTGGGGGAAATAGATAGATGGGCAAAATTTTGATGAAGGCATTAGGTAGTAAAGTGGGTATAATTATTATGTGGGATAAAAGATCTTGGAATTAGGAGATGGTGGAGAGTGGCAACTAGATAACAACTTGCAAGTTGAGCGACATTAATATAAATGTCTCATGGTTTCTTATAACAATACATGCTTCCTGTGATCGAAATGAAAAGAAGGAGCTGTGGGAAGAATTAGGTGCAATAAGAAGCTTTTGTTAAGGACCCTAGGTGGTTTGTGGTGATTCCAACACTACCATATTTCCTTTAGAAAGGACATATTATACCCGACTTTTCGGAGCAATGACAGACTTCTCTAGTTGTATCAATGAACTAGAGCTAGTAGACCCCCCTTTATTTGGGGGTCTTACACTTAGGGAGGAGGGCTAGATCATAGAAATGCATCAAGGATTAACAGATTCCTATATTCATTTCCATAGGAAAAGTTGTTTAATCAAATCAGACAGAGTTCCCTGCCTACTTTGGGTTCTGATCACCACCCAATTTTGTTGTCATGTGGGGATGACGTCTTCAAGAGATCATATTTCAAGTTTGAAAAATGGAAGCTAAATGTTGAAGGGTTTAAGTCCAAAGTACAAGACTGCTTGTGGAATTCTTTTAATGTGATAGGAAGAGCAGACTTTAAGTTAGCAAAAAAATTGAGTCTTTTGAAACTAAAACTCAAAGAATGGAAGAAGGAGAATAAAGGTAATTGAAGGGCTAGAAAAGAGCAACTTCTGGAGTAAATTGAAAGTCTGGGAGTCATACAAAAGGTCAGACCTCTTTTCGATGATGAGTTGCCATTGAAAGCACATTGGGCCATGGACTATAAAGAAGTGGATAGAAATGAGGAAATCAATTGGAAATAAAGATCCAGAATTCAGTGGATCAAAAAGGGTGACAAGAACACAAAGTATTTCAAAAAAATGGCCACTCCACACAAGAGAACCAACACTATAGATTCTTTGTTAATTAATGGAGTTCTGTCCTCGGATTCTATGGTAATTAAGAGGTCCATTGTGGATTTCTATCAAAATCTTTACAAAGAATCTAAAAGTTGGTGACCAAATTTGAATATTTTTTATGTTCAAACTGTTACTATAGAGGAACAACAATGGCCTACAAGGATGTTTGAAGAGGAAGAGGTGTTAAAAGGAATCAAAATGAGTGTCGTAGACAAGGTACCTTACTTGGATAGTTACACAATTTTTTTTCTTATTTTTTGGGAAACTGTAAAGGAGGACTTAATAATGACCTTTCACAACTTCCACACTCACCAGAAATTTGAAAAAAGTTTTATGTTAACTTTGTAGCTTTGATACGAAAGAAGGTGGGGGGAAATGAACTGAGAAACTTTAGAACAATTATCTTGACCACAAGGGTATACAAAATCATAGCCAAGTTTTTAGCAGAGAGATTGAAGAGGGTGATAAGCAAACTTTTGAACAAACATCAGATGACCTTTATTAAAGATAGACAAATAATGGATGTTGCTTTAATTGCTAGTGAGTGTATTGACACTAGAATTAGAGGAGATGCGATGGCGGTTATGTGTAAGATGGAATTGAGAAAGCGTATGACCATTTTAATTGAAAGTTCCTAATTAACACTCTAAGAAAGATCAAGTTTGGAAATAGATGGCTCAGTTGGATAGATTTTTGTATTAAAATCACCAGGTTCTCCAACCTTGTTAATGGAGAACCTGCAACAGACTGGGGACTTATACAGGGGGATCCTCTATCTCCATTCCTTTATGTTCTAGCTATGCAGGGATTGGACAGTCCAGTGAGGAAAGCTTTGAAAAATAATTGGATTAGAGGCTTCAATAACAAATAAGGCAAATATGAGTATGCAGTTGACACATTTACTGTATGTTGATGACACAATAGTGTTCTGTGAAGCAAACTAGGAACAATTATGTTATCTAAGGTGATTCTGGTAATTTTTTAGGCTTGTTCTAGACTCAAGGTTTCATGACCGGAACTCGGGCCTGGTCGTGATGGGTATTTCAAGCCTACCATGGGTCGGAGACCACCCTTTAGCCTAACCACCTGAGTACAATAAAATAATAATAACAATACGAAAGCCAATTAAACAGTAATGAGAAGATGAATGGATATCTCTAATGAACTCTAAGAGTCAATCAATAACCAATCCATATCTGTCAACACCTAAGTCGGGACATGCCCCCGACTATAACCAAAAATAATCCACAAGTACTGAGTCAAATATGAATGAATAATGAAATGATAAGGCTTTTCGATGAATGGAGGCTCACTACTTTACAACAACTTAACGAATGTGCTAATCCACCTAATGCTGCATAGGAGAAACAGAAGTGTCTTCGGGCCTTACATCATGAAACGATGTAGCATCTTAGGGCAGTCAATGGGATAAGCACTGACATGTAACTTAGGGGAAGTGATAAAATAATGTCATGTCCAAAATGAGTCAAAATCAAATGTGCACGTGCGCGCACGCACACACACATATATATAATGTTTTAATAGGGTACGTGTCATGAGCATGGGAGTTTTAAAACCATTAACCGGGACTGTACAGCTCGATCCGTCCTACACCCGTGTGCTATATGAGTTCAACTCCTCCTGCTGAAATGGCCCCAGTACGTGTTAGCTACATGAAATGAGGAATAATTCGAGGGAAAACTAAAGCCACCATGGGCAATAGTCGTCATAAACATATATATCAAGTATATGTTAAGCATACGATCGTATAGAGCCCCAAAGCTAGCAAATATTCTAGTGTTCATCCCCCCGGAACTTACACCTTCGCGGTGAGCTGCACAACCCTTCTTAAGCCCAAATTAAAACAATTTCCACATAATTCTAACCATTAACCTAGGAGTCATTCATTAGGCATTTACCACTTGGTATGATCATACCAATATTCTCGCAAGGTAATATATTTATGCCAAACCTATTCACATACCCAAATTGGACTCCCAAGTCCCATTAAAATCCAAACCTTGGATACCAAAGCAACCCAAATCCATTTATATTTCCATTAATCCATTAATGCAATCATTGGTTTCAAAAACAAGATAAACCACACAATTTTCCATTATTAAACTCAAATTAGCAAAGTGGGTTGAGGTTCATGCAATCCCAAGCCAAAATTCATTCAATTTGAGGAAACCTATGTCCCCCATTTCAACCATTAATTAATATTCCAATTCAGTCCTAAAAACATCAATTTAAAGCCTAAATAATCAATTTAAAACATGGGACAAGTAATTCAATCACTAACAACCAAAACCTCTCAACACCATCCGAAAACCCATAATTTAATCATAGGAAAATCCATTCAATTAAGCCACAATGTAAAATTCAAGTTTAGAGAAGAGAGACATGACTGGAACACTCAAGAAAGTGAAGTTAATTTGAAGTTTGAAGCTCGGATGATGAATGCATGTGAAACCCTTAAGATTGCTTGATTATGGTGTTAAAGAAGAGAAGAAGAGTGTTTGATCTTTTTAAATGAAAGGGAGAAAGATCAATTTTATGTTTATAAGTCATGGAAAGGTTAAAAACACCAAAAGCCCCTTACCCTTAAGTGAAGAAAACAAAACTGGATGAAATTAACACCTTTAGCGTGGTATGCCGTTATTACGGAGGCTATTCTCCGTGCTACACCAATATCATGAAGGGTAACCTCGATGACACAACGATATTGCGAACCCTCACTACCTAGGGGTCGCAAAATGACCCTGAACCCCCTTTAAAAATTCTAAAACTTTCACAAATTACCCCTTTAACATCCCTAAACACAATTCAAGTCTAAAATCGTTATTAAGCACGCAGGAACATCAAAAATAAAATGATCAAAATTTTAACGGTCTTACATTATCCCCTCGTAGGATCATTTATCCCCGAATGATGAGTTAGGACACTTTTAGTACGAGAATAACAAGAATACATCAGAATCAAGTGACAAACTCAAAAAGTGACAAGAGGAAATCAAAATTCATACCTTAAGCACTTTCATCCAACCCGAGGAACAATAATGGATATTTAGCCTTCATATCTTCCTCATCTTCCCATGTAGCTTCGTCTACCTTTTGATTTCTCTAAAGAACCTTCACTAAAGCTATGTTCTTGGTCCTTAACCTATGAACTTATTTATCCAATAGCTCAACTAGGACTTTCTCACAAGACAAAGAATCCATAACACCAATATCCTTAATAGGCAATATCAAGGATCGATCACCCACACACTTTTTCAGCATGGACACATAAAACATGAGATCCATAGAGCTATAACTCGTAGGCAGATCTAACTCATAAGCAGCATTACTAATCCTTCTCAAAATATGATAGGGACCAATGTAACGGGCACTGAGCTTCCCTTTCTTCTCAAATCTCATGACTCCCTTCATAGGAGACATTTTTAAGAGTACCTAATCATTCACTTCGAACTTCAACACTCTTTAGCTTACATCCGTATAAGACTTTTGGTGACTTTGAGCAGTCAAGTGATTCTCTAATTAATTTCACCTTCTCTATGGCTTGGTGAATCAAGTTTAAACCAAACAACTAAGTCTTACCAACCTCAAACCATCCAATAGGAGACCTATACTTCCTACCATAAAGAGCCTTAAAAGGAGCCATCTGAATGCTCGAATGATAGCTATAATTGTACGAAAACTCAATAAGAGGCAAATGTTCAACCCAACTTCCCTTAAACATCATACAGACCCTTAGTATATCCTCCAAAATCTGAATTGTATGCTCCGTTTGTCCATCTATTTGAGGGTGGACAACGGTGCTAAGGTTCACCCGTGTACCCAAACCTTTCTAGAGTGATCTCCAAAAGTTAGATGAAAACTGTGTACCTCGGTCTAAAATTATGGACACTAGTACACCATGCAACTTCATGATCTTCTGAATGAAGAACTTTACATAATCCTCTCCTGAGTAGCTAGTCCTCATAGGAAAGAAGTGAGCGGACTTAGTCATTCTATGGACAATGACCCAAATATAATCATATTGATTCCGAGAATGCGGCAGACCCATAATGAAATTCATATTGATCATCTCCTACTTCCATATAGGCAACTTTATCTGTTGAGACATGACACCAGGCTTCAAGTGCTTAACCTTGACTTTCTAACAATCCATACACTTAGCAACAAACTTTGCCACATGTCTCTTTATGTTGTTCCACCCGTAGATGTCTTTCAAGTCATGCTACATCAATAGAGCCCGGATGAACTTTATATCTGGACTCCTGAGCCTTAGTCAAAATCCTTTCCCGTAGCAATCAACATCAAGAACACATAATTTACCTTGGTACCTTAGAATACCATCTTCTCCATCGCAAAAGCCATAATCTTTTGATAACCCACATCATCCTTAATCTATATAAGTAAGGGATTCAAATCATGCTTTTCCTTCACCTTAGCACCAAGAGCTAGTTTAAGCACCTCTTGAACAATAACTTTCTATCCTTAGAGCCTAAAAACGAGTTCCCAAGTTAGCTAATCGATGAATATCCTTCAATAATCCTTTTTCTCCTCATCAACATGAGATAAGCTTCACATAGAAACCTACTAAGAGCATCAACAACCACATTAGCTTTATCTAGATGGTAGTAAAGACTCATATCATAATCCTTGTACAATTCAAGCCACCTTCTCTGCCTGAGGTTCAACTTCTTCTGAGTGTAAAACATATTACAAGCTCTTATGATTTGAATAGATGTCCACATGCATCCCATATAGATAATAACACTAAATCTTCAAAGCAAATACCATAGCTGCCATCTCTAAATTGTGAGTCTGATAATTCCTCTTATGAACCTTAAGTTTCCTAAAAGAATAGTCCACAACCTTACCATACTGCATTAAGATGCAACCCCATCCCAAATAGGACGCATCACAATATATAACAAACCCCTCAGTACCCTCGAACAAGGTCAAAACTGGTGCAGAAGTCAACTTATCCTTTAATTTCTCAAGACTATCCTCACAAGCATCGGATCACAAGAACTTGATGTTCTTTTGAGTCAACTTCGTCAGTGGAGCAACAACAAAAGAAAAATACCCCACAAACCTCCTATAATACCCAACCAAACCCAAAAAGCTCCTAATGTCAGTTGGAGTCATGGATTTAAGCCATTTTTAAATGCCTTAACTTTCTATGGATCCACCTTGATCGCTTCACTAGAAACAACATGCCTAAGAAAAGTCACAACATTAAGCCAAAAATTACTCTTAGAAAATTTAACATACAACTTTTGGTCCTTAAGAGTCTTCAACACAATTTGGAGGTGATTGACATACTCCTTCTCAGTCTTAGAATACACCAAGATATCATCAATGAAAACTATCAAAAACAAGTCCAGAAACTACCTGAAAACCCAATTCGTAAGATCCATGAACACAGTCGGAGCATTAGTCAACCCAAATGACATAACCAAGAACTCATAGTCACCATACCGGGTTCAAAAAATAGTCTTGGGAATATTAACCTCCCTAATTTTCAAATGATTATGGATCGAACGGAGATCAATCTTAGAAAAACATCTAGCGCCTTAAAGCTAATAAAAAAGGTAATCAATCGTAGGAAGAGGATACTTATTCTTTACTATCACCTTATTTAACTACCGATAATCTATACACATTCGAAGAGACCTATCCTTCTTTCACATAAAAAGCATAGGAGCATCCCACAGAGAAACACTAGGACGAATGAAGCCTTTATCAAGAAGATCTTTTAATTTCTCCTTTAGCTCTTTTAATTCAGTTGGAGCCATTTTATAAGGAGAAATGGAAATAAGATGAGTATCTGGTAGAAATCAATCCAAAAATCTATTTCCCCATTGGAAGGAATTCCAGGGAGATCATTAGGGAACACTTTAAGAAACTAACCACATGGATTGATTATGAAGGACTTTTAGAATCAAAATCCTTAACTCAAACTAGATGATTTAGATTCCCTTTTAAGATCAATTTCTGAGATCTAAACCTCCATTTAAGGACTAAAGAACTCCCCTCCCATTCTAATACCGGTTCATTAGGAAATTGGAAACTAACCTTTCGGTTCCTAAAATCTAGAGAAGCATAGCACGAATAAAGTTAATCCATCCACAAGATAACATTGAAATACACCATATCCAACTCTATTAAATCCACTAATGTCTTCCTATGAAAGATAGACACTACACAACCATTATGGATTTTCTAGCCACGATGAAATCACCCACCGGTGTAGACATAGAAAAAAGGTCGAAAATACATTTGGGACCAAATCCAAAATGCACAAGCACATAAGGAGTCACATATAAAAATGTAGTACCTGGATCAAGTAAACAATAAACATCACGAAAAAAGAGCTGTAACATACCAGTAACAACATCTGGAGATGCTCAAATTTCTGGCTAGTAGCAACGAATAAATATGATAAAAGAATTCCTAGGTACAAACATAGAAACAGAGACTATTATAGGGACAACACCCTAATGGAAGATTCTCTATCAACAAGTTGTATAAGTGGGGACTATCTGTAACTAGAGGAAGGAAAATAGGGCCATGGAGTGTTGTTTTGAAGAGTGCGGGTCTTACTAAAGTGAAGTGTTTTGTCTGGTTGGTTACTAGAAGAGCTTGCTTAACTCATGAAACATTACAAAAAAAGGGCATCAACATAGCCTCTAGATGCTTACATTGCAAATAGGCATTAGAAACTAACAAAAACTTACTTTTGCATTGCAAAGAAACAACACAAGTATGGGCAGTATTCTTCAGTTTAGCTAGCTGCTAGCCTAAACTGCTGTATGCCAGAACACACAATAAACTTACTGAGATATTGGATTAGAAGGAGAGGCAACAAGAGTCAAAAGAAGTGGTGGAGGGCGGTACTTGCTTGTATCTGGTGGTATAATCTGGAAGGAATGGAATTCGAGGATTTTTGAAGGAAAAGAATGCTCAATACAAAAGATTAAATGGACAGTGATTACTTCCTTAGGTTTTTGGTATAAATAATGAAATATAGAAGAGGAAATACAATTAGTGGATTTCATAGATTCTTTGTAAATGTTTCTATTTTTTTCTATATTGTAACTACTTTTGGAGATGGCTAGCATTGCTCTTAATGCCCTGAATGGTATACAAGTTACCATTTTTTTTAGAAAAAACTACTTGCTACTTTACTTCTTTGAACACAACTTTTATTTCAATCTCCTTTCTTTCTTAGAAATACTTCAATTCTTACGAACTGTCAATCTTCACTGATTACTAAATATTAGCAATCTTGTTATGAGAAACTTAAGAGCATGCTTAGAGCTTCAGACCATTTCTTTAAGTTAGGCTGGTTTCTTCTTTTTCCTTATTTAGTTTTCGGATGCTGGACAGTATTCAACATAAAATTGTACAAGACAGTTAAAGTAAAAATGTGATATTTGGTGCGTACATAACTGGATGCACACCTGATGTAAGTACTTACTATACTTTCTTGTTATCTTTTGGTTGATCCCCTGTCTTTCCCCCTCTAGTGGACTGTTTTATTATTAATTCATATTTCTATTACTTCTATGGAGGGGTTGCTAACCCAAGTTACAAACTAATTCCAAAAATAAAAAGGAAGAACATAAAAAGATAAAGAAGAGGAATCAAATCAAATGTTTCTCCTCAACTTTGTTCTCTCAGCATATGGAATCTGTATTGATCCATATCCTTCATCCGTTTAAATGGTTATTAACTATAAATATGATAATAGTTTTCAAGCTTAAGCTCCTTGGTTATTGAAAACTCTGAGAAGTTTCAAGATTCATCTTATAAATGCTAAAGATTATCAAAGCCGCATCAGTACCAGTACACATTATGCTGACTTCTGTGTAGTCATTTGTAGTGAAGGCAACTCACTATATTAGAAATTTAGTTAATGCTGGAGGAGCTCCTATAATATTTCTATGTAGAGGCATGTAGTATCGGTTGTATAGGTCCAATTGGAAGCAATTGATGCTTTAATCATTAAATTATCTTAGCTCATGCTTGCTGTTATGCTGGCAAAAGTAGGGGTTTCATTGGTTTTACCTACTATGTAATAATGTTCGCAAAATCTTATTTATTAATTTTGTTGCAATCCATAAATTATCATAAGGAAAACTTAAAAAAGGGATCAATGAAATCAATGGTCATGTGGATTATTGAAGTACATATCAACTCATTTCTTTCATTGTAAATAAAACTAGAATTCACACTTTTGATATTGTGGTATGTGGTTTCTTATCCCTGAGGATGAAACTGTAACTAATTTATCTTTCCATATCTGTGTTGCCATAATATCCTTTGAAATATTAAAGATAGGGATTTTCTTCTCTTAAACTTTACTATATATGTTTGCACACCCTATTTTTTAAGGTACATTGCCACTAGTGATGAACCATTAAATCGAATTTATGGCGAACAGTTCTTTTATTTTGTTGTTGGACCAGCTGAGAATGTCCAAACTGCATTGACCAAAGCTAAGCTAGATGGCAAGGTGAAATTAGTTATTTCGTGTTGTTCTGTTACTTTCTAGATAGAATCTGGCCTACCATTAAAAGGACATTTCTGAGCAGATATAAATAGAACTATAGCTGAACTCCTCAAATTTCTTATCAATCATGAATCTCCTTTTTTCGCTAATATTTCACCCTTCAGTGAAACTGTACTCCCTCATAATTACAGTTGCAAAACCTATAAGAACTGCTTTGACATGAGTTATGATACCCTTGTTTCAGCTTTATCTTCTACTAGCTTTGATAAGATGGATATAGTCGTTGGCCAAATTAGTTGGCCAACAGATGGAGCTACCAATGCTACCTTATCTAATGCTCAGGTTTTCATGAAAGGCCTCGTGGACCATCTTCTTAGCAGAGTAGGAACACCATTAAGGCCTAAAGAACCACCAATAGAGACCTATATTTATTGCCTTTTTTATGAAGATCATAGAAGTATAGCCTCTGGAAATTTTGAAAGACACTGGGGTTTGTTTACATTTGATGGCCAGTCCAAGTACCAACTTGATTTGGGGCAAGGTTCAAGAAAACTAGTAAATGCCATAAATGTCTAGTATCTTTCTTCAAAATGGTGTGTTGTGAATAACAATCAAAACTTATCCAACGGAAATTCATCGGCTTTGGAGGCATGTTATCCTGGTGATTGCAGTGTACTATCACCTGGATGTTCTTATTTTAACCTCAGTTGGCCTAGGAATATTTTTTATGCCTTTAACAGTAGTTATCAACAACATGATCAAAGGGCGGATAGTTGTGACTTTGGTGGGTTGGGTTTGATTACCACAGTTGATCCATCAGTTGGTTCTTACAGATTTATTGTTCAACTACACACACCCAATTTCGCTCTCCATCAGAGTTTCACTATTTCCATTGGAGAATCACTGTAGCAATCATTTTGATATGGCTGGTTGGTGCAGGATTTTGATGGACTTGTCCACTGCTTAAAATATTTTTTAAAAATTACACAAATACACAACTTATGTTTTCAATATTACAAAAAAATCTCAACTCCCTAAACATATTACAAAAATCCCAACATATACATAGAATGTTATGTATATGTCGGCTATGTTATGTATATTAATAGGGAGAGAGTAAAATAATTAAAAAAGTGGAAAAGAGTGCAATTACTTCTAAAAGGGTAGGTATTTATGTTATTTATACAAATATTTTTGTATGGCAAGGGGCATCCACTATTAAAAATCTCAGTCAAACAAATACATGTATGTTTGTACCTACCACATTTTTGTTGACTTGTTTGATCAGTCTCAGCTTCATGAAAAGGCATTTAAGTAAGTCACATTTGTAACATTTTGTAGAATTGTCTAAATATTAGCATGTTGGATGAGATTTGTGATTTAATTGTATTCTTGATTCTCAATGGGGAATAACATTCTGTTTATTTATCACGAATCAACTAGGAGGATCGTGCGGACACACTTACTCTATTATCGTCAGAACGGAAAATCCTTACCATCCACTAAATTAATATACAAAAGTCACTAATAAACCAATTTGTTACTCCATTGAATTACTCATAAAAAAACGTACGACAATCTTTTTAAGGATACAATCAAAGAAAAACACCACCTAGGGGACCTAGTCTAGACATGTGCAAGAGCTTCTAACATAAAGGAATAAGATAACACTAGACTCAACTTCTATATCGAGTGTGAGGAGATAAAGTTACTGAAGATCACTAGATGCATCATATAAGAAATATCAACTGAACCTATAATCAAGAGTAGTATCTTTACAACCACGCGTACTGGTATATATATTTGGCCGAACAAGATTAGATCATGCAACACCACACAAAATCAAATAAGATAACTATGACAATTAAATATTTCACATCACTTTCACTCCCTTTGTTCTCTCTCTCTCTCTCTCTTATTCATATTACCAGAGAGTATTTTCATTATTATTCTCGTTGACTTAGTTGTAACCAACTCATTACTAGTAGGTATTTTGTACCATAACACTTACCTTATACCAGTCACACTTAATTTCAAGATCATACATCACTTTTCACATCCATCATAATCCTCCATCCATAATTCATGACAATCAAACAATATGAGAATTGTGTAGAAATAGTCAAAACATACAATTGTTGATTTAAAACATATTTGGTCATCAATTAGAATTTTAATCACCAAGTAGGTTTTCAATAGATATTCAAGTCATCAAGTAAGTGATACGACCAAATTATACCTCTCTTAAGAAGCATAAGCGACCATTATAAAATATATAACTCATGGGGTCGAATCCCATAAGAAATATAGTGAACACTAAGTCGTTTGAAATTTTAAGTGACCACTAGTCTACAATGTTCATGTAATGGGAGGTGGGGGTGTTATTAAGTAATTTTGAAACAATTTGAGATTGTTTTAAGTAACCAATGTTAAATTCACAAACTTTGAAGTAATGGAGAAGAAAACTAGGATCGTGTTCACCATGACTCCATAATATATTCAACGTAATATCACTAGTGAAACATTGTAATACAAGAAATGCAAGGCTATTGAATTCAAAAGCATCTCTAAACGTTTCTCAACCCAATTAGATAATTTTTCTTAAATTCTTTCAAAACTAAAGAGATGAAATCAAAAAGCTCAATTTTAGCGTCAAATTGATTAATCTCACTAGAGAATTACTCGTTAGATGAAGGTTAGAAACTTAAAATCCTCATTATTACTTCTTTTTCTTGATTTTAACCTATTATTTCGTTTAAGATAAATCTAAGGTTTGTTATAATACTTGGAACCATTTGAAATCTATTATGATGCAAGAAGTAATAATGCATTAACACTGTATTACTTGAATCCACACATAATTAATCCCATAATTTCTATTTTGGCATGGATTCCACAACACTAGTTATAGGATTTTTAGCCACAGATAAATATTGAGTTAAAAAAACTAAAGAAACTCATATTAAAATAAGGAAACTTTACAAAGATGAAATCTAACACATAATGTAACTCTCTCGAAGTTCATGCAAGTTCTTAGTGGGTTATTATGTGTTGTATGGTCATGAGAAGTCCCTAAAACGTAGTTGAATTGAAAAATCCTATTTAGGCCAAGTTCTAGTGTGAGATTCTTTTTAAGTCAACTCAAGCGATTGCAGCTCCTTTAATATTAAGTGTTTTGCAGCACAAGACCTACCAAATGATAGATCTTTGAATCTTCTTTCCAAAGCATCTAGTTTTACCTTAATTCGATTCAGAGTAGAAAGTTATGCTCATTGTACCTATAGGTGTTTGTTTGCTAGAGATTGACAAGCCGAGTTAATGAGCCTTCAATTGAAGCCATCAACCTTAACCAGTAAAGATAAAAAATTACCAGATATTGATAACTTAAGTTGATGAGCCACCAACTGGTTGATGGTCCATTAGCCAAGTTTTCAACCAAAAACTTTTTGCATTTATTTTAGTTTTCGTAGGGTAGTTTGGTTTTTTACTTTCCTTAAAATCTCTCCCCTAACTTAAATCACTCAATAAACATTATCCACTCAACATTTATCAAGTTTTCATTGCTCTTTCTCCTCCCCACTCTTAGGAAAAATGAAATTAGGGTTTCTCCTAAATTTCCACCTCAAGAGCTCCAAACTCAAAGTTTCATTTAGAATATCGAGAAGTTCAAGTATGTGGTTTGAACATGGATTTACTTTCATCCTTGTTCCCACGAACATGGTTTTATAAGGATTTTATGAATTTGATGTCTAGGCTTCATACCTACTTTATATGATTTTGAAACTATGATGCTCTCACATGAGTCAAATTGAATTTATCATGAAAATTCATGGTTTACTTCTCTTTTCTACTCATATGGTTGATCTCATAAAGTGAATTTTAGTGTTTTTGCCATAAAATACCATTAGTAGATAAATGTATATGATTTTGGAATGATTCACTATAATAAATTTATGTATATGATTTTGGAATGATTCACTATAATAAATTTAGATTTATGATTTCAGATTTAGAAAGAAATTCATATATGCACTTATGGTTATGAAATAGAAATAAAAGTATATTGTGATTTTCAGACTTACTAGCTCATATACTTATATAGCTTGTCCAAATGGGCATATAATAGTGATTATTTATACGCCTTTATACCCTGACAAAGTATATCAGGTCCTTTTAATAGGGGCATTTACATCGGACTCCATATTGCTCGCATAATTTATGTCAGTTAAGAGAATCTCTTACAGAAATGATGATTTTAGAAATTAAGTATACTGACTCACAAAATTTACTAGATTTTGCTTTATTACGTATGTTTTATGGCATTTCAACTTTCAGTTTATTCATGAATAGGGTGAGTAAATATACACTTGGCATGCATATTTTATTTTACTATACATATACTAGTTTTACTTATTGCATGCACCCCATATACTCATTACATTCTGTAAGTACTAACCACATATACGTCTGTGTGGTGACATTGTTTTATTTTTTAGGTATGAATTGTAATAGGAAATAATCTAGGTATTAGTTGCAATTCGCAAAATCATGAACAAGTAGTTCACAACTTCCAGCCAATAAGTGATGAGTTCTCTTTATTTGAGGCCTCAAGTCAGTTATAGTCCTAGTATTTTATTTTATTTGTATGCATTGATTAGGGATAGCTGGGGTTTATGATTTGGTTTCCTATAGTCAATATTATTAGAGGCTTCACTGATAATTAGTTGAGTTATTGTATTTAGTTCCAATTTTCATTTTGTATAATTCAGTGATGTAAATGTTTTTAAATATGCTGTATTTAAATTTTTTAGCTAATGATCATGCTTTTGCTTAGTATATTTAGTTTTATGTATTATTACTTAGTTTCTCATGAATTATGCCAGTACCATTGGTTAGCTTGGGTTACTTATAGTTCTACGCATCGTGTTACATCTAGAAGGTATTCTTGGGGCATTGCAAACTTGGCATCAAGGCATAAGGTTCAAGTATTCTTGGGTGTCTGAAAAAGTCGTGTCTAGTAGAGTATTATTTATGCGTGTGTTTTGCACCACACTTATAATCAGAGGCTACAGGGTATTTAGAAATGATTTCCCTTCTTTCATACTCTAGATCATACAGTAAAGTTTTCCTCTTAGAAACCTATGTTGATTCATGTGTTTTTCAAAATTCCGCCAACTATACCTCATCCTTGAGATAATATAAGTAGTAACCGGTATGATGCTCTAAGATTTAACTATCAAAAACTTTAAAAATTGCACAAAGATATTGAGAGGAGCCTGCTAGTGTGTCTTAAGTCCTTTAATTTGAAAGCTTATGTCCTCATCCATATGAGTTATATGGTTAAGACATAATATGATACGTATTAAGATTTCTCTTTAACCTTTCTTTACAAATAGCACCTATGAGAGGAGAAAATATGTACCTAGATTATTGAATAGATTTTTCATTTGAGGTATAGAGTAACATAGGGTGTTATGATTCATAAGTAGTAGAACGACCTCAGAATTATGTGTATGGATTTAGAAGTGTATTGGGAAAAAAGTAGGGATAGCAATTGGCTACACACATTTAGATAGATCTATTTATGCCATTAGGTTAGGAATAGGATGATAGGTCTTTGGATGTTAACTAAGGAATAGTAAGTGTGGAGTATATTTCATGGTGGATGGTAAAGGAGTTATTAGTTAAGGTGACTTGGAATATGCTTGAACTAGGAAAGGAGATTCTTGATGGCATTTTATTGTGATATATAAGTATCGATCCTTAATTAAAGTATTAAGTGGTTAAGTATTGATAATCTAGGCTTCCCTTTATGATCGTGAAAAGGAAATTGGTTGATGCTTATAGAGCTATGAATATAATTTAGATGTATGAATGGATAAGTAGAAGAGATGTGTGAATGAATGATATGCTAATGAACTCTTAGTAGATAGACCATAAGATTAGGATATATTATTATTATTATTATTATTATCATACGGCTCTAGTGGACTGGTGTTCTTGATTCTTTTTATAGCTACCAAGAAAGAATAATATGTGAAGTTGTGTTGTTAATAATGCTATAGTGATGTTAGTTATATGGAAGTTAGCTAGTACGCTTGAAATAATGTATACACGAATTTATGTTCATTTATTCATAATTAAGTATGATGGTGTAGGTATGATATAGAGGTGTACTCAAGATAATAAGTGGCTTCATAATTTTCTAAGATAAATAGGTTTTGGTATGTGCTTAGATAGTACCCTCGAGTTTCTACGTGTAAAAAAGTCTAGTATATAGTATGTGGTGTTCTTAGTAGCTAAATTAAGGAGTTATAGATAGAAGATATGGAGTCTTTTGGTATAATTTTAATTCTTGTGGTTATGGGAAAAAACTGAACTTAGAGGTGTGATATTAGTAAACTAAGAAGAAAAGGACAGATTGTGTGTTTAGAGAGGCAGGTATGTTTTCCTAAGACAGTGTAAGTATATGATGATGACTATTGAAGGTATGGAAAGTTAATGATGGTATCTATGAAAGGAACGTCCAAGAATAGAGTTAGTATTTTCCAGATATAGTTTATCTGGGTTAGTTGAGCATTTATATGTAGACCGTTAGAGTAAAAAACTTATGGCTTAGTCTTAAGATTATGAAATATGCCCATAGGCTTAGAATGTTGGCTATGATCTAAGGGGGAGACAATAGGGTGAAGAACCAAATCAGGTCTTGTGAACTATATTGTGATGTATGTCAATATGAGTTATGATAAGATAGTGATACATTCTTAGGCTTAGAATGTCAGCTATGATCTAAGGGGGAGATAATTGGGGGAAGAACTAAATTAAGTCTTGTGAACTAGATTGTGATGCATGTCAATAACAGTTATGATAAGATAGTGATACATTCTTATTCTAGCATATTCCTTGGATTTTAGTCATTATGACGCCTTACCTATGTCTTGTGTGATAAAGACATACTTATGACCAATGCTTATACACTTTATGCATATCCATGTTCATTTTGAGCCTCTAATAAAATAAGTAATAGCTTCACTCTACGATCCTAGTCCTTCCCAATGAATCTAGAATTCCAATACTATGTTAACTTATGAAAATATTAAACCCATGTTTCATAGTATGCTCAGTTCCCTGAACCCATGATACACCCTTAATGACTAGTAAAATCCACAATATGTCATGTATGTCCTCAGTTTAGATTTCTTTAACGAATTTGTGCCTACGATACTCTATTCCTCATGCCATAATTATGTGTCAAAGTTGTATATAGTATTCTTTTATGCTTTAGGACCTCATGTTCTAGCCCTTCAGTGACTTGTCCTTATATTAAGATAGTGGTGATGAATATGGATGAAAAATGGTTTAGATGTGAGACAGGAGATGATCCTTATTAGGGAAAATTGTTGTATACTTGTTTTATCTAAGGTTATAAGTGCGGAGAGAGATTTAGGCAAAGTTTTGGTAGAGGTAATAGTTAGTTGAGATGTTTTGGAATGCCTTTTGGCAACAGTCCATGAAATTGTTATTAATAGAGGTCTTAGAGAAGATAAAATAATTCATAGACGGTCTGGTTTCATAGAATTTCATATATGGTTGTAACAATAGGCTTGAATGTCATGCTGGTATATAAGTGGATGAATGCATTGTGCGCTAGTGAATTCCTGATTAGAGCTCAAAGTTAGTGTTAAAGTGTTAAGGAGTATTATTCTTGATGAGGTGTCACAACCTAATTCTTAGGTCATGATGACACCTACTATAATTTACCCATAGGTAAGACAACCCGTAGTCCAGAACTATTAGTAACAGACTATCTAGAGAAATGAAGAAAGAATTCAAAATAAATATAATAAAAGACATATATATACATATGATAGCCCCAACACCTCGTGAAATCAATATAAGATATTCTAATGTAATAAGATTACAAAATGAAGTACTAAATGAATATACTGAGACAACTCATCTCTGTATACAACATAGATATTAGTCTAGTGCATAAGAGGGAGAATAGTAATGCTCCAAATTCTAGGAGCCCACCCTAAGTCTGAACCATAGCTACTCCACACGATGTACACAACAATGGAGAGAACCCATACTATGATCTGTAGGCTGTAGAAGTGTAATATGAGTACCAACATATGGTACTCACTAGGCAACTATTGACTGAGCTCCAAAGATAATGCAAATACAAATAATATGCAAATAGAAATGTAAACTACACCCAAATATCTAGGAATCTAACATAGTAGAACTAAGGGGGAAATAAGAATAAACTATCCTATTCTTCCATACTTAGGATCCTAAGCGATATATTATATATCACTGGCCAATATATTAATAAAGAGCAGAAGGAGGATATATTAGTAGTATATGAGGCTAAGAAATGGGTATACAACATGAATAATTGAATGAAGGTAGGGATATATGCTAATAACATACCTATATATGTACACGTACACATACATGCATAAGTAAGGTTAACTCAAAGATACAATCTAAAGTTGTCATACAACCATCTTAAGGCCTCTTAATAATAGTAAGAATCAGTAATAATGTACTCAGGATTCCTAATACATATGTATAAACATAAGATAATTATCCATAATGAAATAACTGCAAGAGAAAGAAATTAGAATCATACCTTGAATCTTAGTACTAGTCCAATAAATAACCTGTCACGAACTAACCATAATAATAATAAAAATAAAGTAATCAGCTAGCTCGAACAAACAAAACCTAAAATGATACCTATAACCCAGAAGTTTGAATCAGCACATAACACATAACAAACAACACTCATAACCTATACCTATGCAACCCCCCATAAGGTGGATAGATTTAGGGCATACTAGTGATAGGCATTGAGCATGGAAGGATGAATGCAAAGTATCCATACTACCATAACCGATCAAAGTTCCATAAAATAACCCAGTGTATACACATCCTCTATCTTGATGGCTCATAAAGATAGAACCTACGATGACCTTTCTTATCTGATATGACAGCTTACGAACAAAAGATCCCCTCGGGAGTTCGCGAGTACCCGTATACACTAACCTATTTTTGATCCAAGATTTCCAATAATCATTATCATCCTTTCACTACTTCATCCATTACCAAAGATACATATATATATAGCATGCTAAAAACCTAGGGTAATAGGATCCCAGAAGCATAATAAGTGTTTCACCTTAAGGGTCAATTTAACCCTCTAGTCCCTAATTCATAATTTAGGCTAAGTTATGGTATTCTAACCATAATCATACCTAAAATCCCTATTTAACACAAAACATATATAATACACTATCTCATGAATATGACTAGATAGAAGCCTACGTAGATGTTGAATCATAAGTCCTTAAATCATCTGCAAATCATTCGCCTTTTCTCCATAATCTCAAAATACCATTACACTATAAAAATAGTAATCTATATTTCATAAGGAGTAAAATAAAACCCATATTTCTATATTATGAGTCGAGTTGAAATTCAAGTCAAGAATAGGCCTATGGGGCTTGCAAATGAAATTCAAAATTTAATCGTCACGAGGTCCTTGAAGGACAAAAAATGTGTTCTCAAAATTTAAGGACAAATGGAGTGCAAATCGAGTCTCAAATCAACCCTTAGAGTTTAGGAATTTTAAGACCTAAATCTAAGAATTTACAATGAATAAGGTGAAAATTGATGAGAGGATGAATAAAAAATGACCATGGAGTATTAGACTAGCTTACCTTAGCTTTAATGGATGACTTCATAGTTATTTCTTTGAGATCTCAAATTAGTATGAAAATGGTTGAAAATTAGGTGGGAAAAGAGGATTAAAAGATCCCAGGTGCCACTTCAGTAGACACCTTGGCGCTAAAGTGCCATCTCGACCACTTTAGCAGCCTGGCTACATTGATGTGGGTACCACTAAAGAGAAATTAGGCACTAAATTATGGTCCGTTAAAGCGTTCACCCTTGCCACAAATGCGCCCTAGCTGACTGCCTAAGGCTTCTTAAGTGGCTTAAGTAGTACTAAAGCACATGCTTTATGAAACAACTCCCCGAGTGGTTAAGTGGTTACTTCAGGTACCAGATACCTGATTTTTCCTAAGTCTAAAATAGACTTTGGTCTGGTGCCCATGATTTTGTCAGAACCCCATGCACGCAAACAAACTATGCTACCATACTAAGTTCAATATTTCAAACTCAATAGAACCATCAAAACTTTTATCCGAGATTATTTTGACTAAATGGGGCACACACCTATAGTTGTATTTTTATATAATTCGTCCAATAGCCCAAAGTAAGTATAAAATCCTCGATTCCTAAACCAAGGGTCTTAATAGACTAAAATAAATATTCTATAGCTGTGACACTGTTGGAATTCTCATCTAAGGTCATATACTAGGAGTTTTGGTTTAAGACCAAATCCTAAACAACAAATGATGAAAAATATAGAAATGAGCCTAAACCTAAATGAACTAGCTGATAACTAAATTGACAATTCCAAAAAATCATATATGACCCATATCCACTGTTGGAAGGCTCAAAACTCTAGAAATGTATGAAAATGGAGAAAATAACCAAGAGGGCCATTACTTAGGGCTTTAAAAAGGCATAGGATATTGAATCCTATAGTTTAGAATTGTATTATTATGTCATGTGTAGTACCTTGTGACTCCGAGTTAGGGTTGAACCTGATGAGAGTATGTAGTTCAACTTAGACTTTGGTAGGGGTATTCACATGTACCCATGTGAGGATTATATGTTTCATCTAACGAAGTGTAGTATCTAAGAGGAAAAGTATATTTGAGAAGAGTGGTTAAGAAGCATTGTTAATACTGAAAGATAACAATTACATCGACTAAGGCATAATAATCTTATTCTTTCTTTTTCCCTATATGCCTTTATTCCATTTCATAGTTTTAGCCAGAGAATGTCTCATATTTGAGTATACGACAACTTTATTATATGAACCTATATCAACATATTAGACTAATTAGACTATGTTGCAATTCCTTATTCGAATTTCATACTCAGATCATGCCCAAAATTCTTTCCCTTAGTTGTTATTAAAATTTATGATATGTAGAATTTGAGGAAACTCATATCCATTCTTAGTAAGCCTTAAAAATTTCATTGCATTAGATATCACTTTGCAGTTCTATATGTATGATCATGTCATGGTTGCTCTAATTGAGTGCTGAACTCTCAACATGAATTAGCTCCTTATAGTTTATCAAGTCAGTTTAGAAATAAGTTTCATATTAAGGTTTTTATCTCTTCTGCTCAGCTATATCCTTTATTCAGAGACATGATGCCTAAGTACCTTTATTTGTTCACTCATAACAATCACTCCTACATTATGCTCTTCTAATTCCATGTCTACATTATTTCATATGTTCTTATGTATGTGTTCATGTTTCATATGTATGAGCTGAGTCAATACTCTATCAAAAGTTGATTCTAGTTTTGAAACATGATTAATTTTAGCAATTCAGTTTCATGATAGTAACTACATTATTTTCATCAAAATATCAATCATTCATTCAAGAATAAATGATACAAAAGGGGAGATATTGTAACATTCCAAAATTTCATGCAACTTCTTAGTGGTTTACTCTGTGTTTTAGGGTAATGATAAGTCCTTAACACGCAGTTGTATTGAAAACTTCTTTTTTAGCTGAGTTCTAGTGTGAGATTCATTTTAATTCAGACTAAAATAATCAAAACTCATTGAATTTTAGGTTTTTTTCAGCATAAGGCCCACCAAATGAAATATCTTTGAGTTTTCTTTCTAATGCATCTAATTTCACCTTAATCCAATATTGGAGTAGAAATTTATGCTCATTTTACCTGAGGGTGTTTGCCTGCCAAAGATTGATTACCTGAGTTGATGAGTTTCAAGTAGTTGATATAACTAGTAAAGATAAAAAATGGCCAAATATTGATAACCTGAGTTGATGAGGCATTAACGGGTTGACAGGCCGTCAACCAAGTCGTCAGACAATTTTGTTTTAGATATTTTGTTTCCCTAGGGGTAGTTTAGTCATTTACTTACCCCAAGATCTACAATCACGACTAAAATCACTTAAAAACATTATTCACTTTGTATTTATCAAGCTTTCACTGCTCTTTGTCATCTCCACTCTTAAGAGAAATAAAATTAGGCTTTCTCCTTTATTTCCACCTCAAAGGCTCTAAACTCAAAGCTTCCTTCAAGGAATTCAAAATTTTAGGTATGTGGGGTTTCAACAAGAATTTATTTCATCCTTGTGCCCAAGAACTTAGTTTTATAAGGATTTTACAGATTTCATGACTTTATAGATAGTTAGTTAGAGGTATGTACTTGGCTCTAGTTTTTCTTGTATAATCTAGTGTCGTAAGTTTTCATAAACGGTGTCATATTGAAAATTTTAACTAATGATCTTGCTTTCGCATAGTATTTTTCAATTTCATGTATTTTTATTTACTTGCTCATGAATTATAATAGTACCATTGATTAGCTTGGGATCACTTGCGTTTCTAAGCACCGTGATACATCTCAGGGTAGTCTTGGGACATTTCACTTAAATTCTTGAAAAAATCTCAGTATAAAAATATTTCCAAAAAGACGAGTGTTTAATATCCAAGAAAATTAGCATCAAATTTTCAAAGTCCTAAAAAAATTTTACTCTAAAGCATTGACTAGGTATTTATAGGCTCCAAAAATATGGGAATCTAAATTTACAATTGGACTACCGTCTTCACTGTGACTACTCGCCTGATAGCTTACCAATATTTTGATGGTTGTCTCATCAAACCATCACCTAAATTTATTTGGGCTCTTATTCTATATCTCTCTAACGGATGGGTGTGATGACTTATCATAGTCGTTACAGATCATCTGATTAATTTGTCACACTGATTTCTTATCATGTTAGTTCTTCCTTGTTGAGATGGATGGAGTGGCCGTTCTTCAATCTTCCGAAGGATCAATAAATGAACCAGTACTTGAACTGCTTTAACCCAGTTTGTTCATTCTTCTTCCAGGATTTCATTTCCTGTATTTCAGCATATAAAAACATTAATTCTAACAAATTTTTCTTAAAATATCGCAATTATTCTTGGTTAAAAGCTTCAAATGTCTTGTCAAATACCAACACATCAACACCATTAACTTAGAATGTTCACTTATCTCAAGTAACAAAACAAACAAAACAAGACCAATATTTGAAACACAAGGAAATTAAGCTAAACTGTAGACATCAATATACTTTTTTAGTTCTTTTCAAAATTCACCTCTTTTTCATTATTTTAAATTAATCACACAACATTTATTTAACATGTCATCAATTATGGATCTAAGCATGTCATAACATATCAATGCATAATCAACATACACTAAAACCACTTACAAATAGTTAGTAATCAATAGTACCTTTCTTATGCCCTTACTACAAAGATGTCCCACTCACACATAGCAATCTCGATTAGAGATTGGGAAAATTTCACTCACACTCACAAGAAATTTTAAACAATACACATACGATGCCATAGGCTTACCCTTACTATTCTATTTTAACTCCTTGGAAGATCGATTAGGATCACTATAAAACATTTTGTGGCTTGTAATGGAGGCTTCAGTGTATGTAGGATACATTTGGGAATTAATAACTAAGCCCTCCTTGACACACTGTACTATTAGTTACACTTTAGACTAACCATAGCCCCTTATTTACCTTGTTCTACCCATTATTTATATCCATGGGTGTGGTTGCTCTGTTAACCCGACATTAACTTATTTTTTATTTTTATTTCTTTTTTCATGCTCATACCCACTAATTTTTTTTGATAAGAAATCAAATCTTTTCATGACTCATTTCTCTCATCATATACCACTGCAATAGCCACCCTCAACTTAGGCCATTTTCTTGAGTTAAGGTGCACGATGTCCAAGGAGGGACCATGACCAAAATAGAGCTTCAAAGGTAAAAAAGAAAAAGTGAACAGTTATTGAACAAAATTTTTTTGAAAATCTCAAAATAGGGCTCAAGGGATTATTTATTCACATTATTTGGACGATCTTTATTGGCTAAATGGACTAGATTCAAATAAGTCTTGCGATCCTTTCGTAATAAACCGACTTGCAAGTTAAACTTTATAGACTAGACAAGTTGTAGATGCATGCACAAAGTTAGAAAGATGTAAACTCAGCTCATATACACTTGGTATGAAAGACACTTGTCAATACCTACTAACACAATGGCAATTCAGGTTAAGCACTTTATTTCATCCATACACTAATGACATTCGAAGATCCAAAAAAGGGTCAACAATATAAGCCATACTATAAGTGCTAAATAAATTAATTTTAGAGGGGTCTCCACCTTTCAAAAACCCCAAAATCTAGGAAAATCAAGTTACTAATTGCTAATAGTTTAACCTAAAATAAAACAAAAATATTAAACCTAAATAAGGTTGTTCTATTGTATAGCAAACTCGAGGGAAAAAATGATATAAAAACCCTCAGGTGGTGACATACCTATAGGTACAACTACCTCTATTAATAGAAACATAAATTGTCCCTAATGTATACATGAAAAAAGTAAAGGCCAAGAGAAAGGAATACTTGTGAAGTCCTTCGGGCTTAGAGTCCGATACATCTTTAGAGGCCTTAGCAACCTCAAAAGTAGAGAAGGTTACATTGGTGTGGACCAGAGCACTCAAATCATCAATAACCATATTGAAAACTAGATTGGAGGTCGGCAAAACCTATGGTGTGGGCCTAACTCCAGGTGCTAAACTAGAAAAAACTCACCTAGATGGTCTCTCTCATGTTTTTGTCTTAATGCCTCATCATTTACAAATTCTTTATTTATCTCTTTAGAGCTTCTTCTTATTTAGTTCTTTTGTGGTGCTTTATTTTCTTTGACTTTTTTTCCTCACCACCCTCAATTGGTAGCTTACCACTAGATTTGAAAGATTGCCCCATCAAATTAACTATGGGGTCATTTTCCTTCGACACCACCATTGCCAGATCTGGGAACCTCATGGTAGAAGCTCTTTGTTGGTCATAAATGTTAGCTTGGGTCTTTTTCAATTTGGCTGTGAAATTAGCCAAATCAGAAATAAATAATTCCTTTAATTTGTTATTGACCCAAAACTCTATATCATCCATTTGGGCTTGCAGATTTGCATACGACTTTAATGCTTTGTTGATTTTTAATCCATGAAGAGCTTGGATTTCTTAGGCTATTCCTTTACTTGCTTCTCAAGATTCTTCTGCTTCTTGACTATATTCAAATTTTTTTTGAAGTAAATCATACATTAAATACACAAAAAAACATATATGTCGTGTCATTAGTCTCAGCAATTAGGGAAGTAGACTTACCCAAATATGTAGCATGTATCTTATGGATGAACAACAACTATGTCTAAGGGCATACCTGAAGGAGTCCTTGTCATCTCTAGAGTAGTTTCAGTCATAGGTCTAAAAGAAGGAGGTTTGTGCACATTCACCTTAAACTTAGTGTCATCCCATGCTTTATTAATGTCCTGAGTTTTGGTTTCCACCACCTTTTCATCAACCTACTCAAAATAGGCACTTTTAAAAGTCTATATAATTTAGTCACTAGACAAAGGAATGGAAACAATGTAGCAGTATTTGTAGCCCTTGTGTGCATTTCATCCGTAATCACTTGTCCGAAGTTCACTTTGAACCCCTCCATCAAAGAATCAACCAACACGATCTTTATCTAATCCAGGTTGGCATCTGCTTCTATTGGCATTAATCTAAATCATACATAGCCCAATAAAACTTTGCCACAAAGTTCAAAAATGACTTGGCTATCCTTTTCTTCTTATTTGTCACCATGAAGGTTCTCATTCAGTCAACATCTGTGCTAATCTTAGATGATGATTGGAGGTACATAAATTTGATCATAAAGGATATGGTTGATTGTATGATCAAAAATATCTATCGAAACCCCTTGAACCAAGAGTTTGACCAGTAACAATGTATTAGATGTTTTCTGTCCTTCTTGTATTCTTTCTCATAGAATGCTGAGTTATTCGCAAATAATTCATGAACCATGGTAGAGTAGTAACTCCTAGATAGTGTACTTATCTAATCTAAACCTTATTCATTGAACTATCACTCAATATTTGGGTAATCTACCAACTCTATTAATATAATTTGATACTCCTCTGGAAAGGATCTCTATAGGCTTATCATTTTTTTGAAGGAGCCTATCTTGGTATTATTTTATTTTCCCCCTCGACTTTTCATTAAATAGATTCTCCCACCCATAGAGCTATACTTTTGCTTACCTCACCCCTCTCCAGTTTAGGTTTTCATTTGGATTTGTGCTTGAGCTTTCACTGATGTTCCTATTACTACTAGATGTTCACTTGATGACTTATCCTCCCCATAAAACTAGGAGGCATGCATGTGTTTCTTTGCACTTTGGCTAGTGTAGTAAACTGGTGCATCAGTCTTCTCAACCTCATTTTTAGGTTCATCTCTAAGTTTCAAGGCCAGGGCAGCCCTGTCTTTCCTTTTTCATTCTCCACCACATGTTATTGGTAGATTTTGTGACATATTACTTATGAAGGGAGTAACTTAGTCATTTTACAAAAAAAAACTTAAGGAAACTGCTTAAATTTCAAAATTATTTGTACTTGAAAAATTAGGGTGGCGGTTCATCACACTTGTGATGGCTCATCAACCTCAAACCTCAGTGCCATTTAGTATATAAGTTACTATGTGATGGTTTTCTCTGGTGATACATCACGAGCCTAGTAGAATGCACTATTAGGGTCAAATAGATGATTGAGAAACCTTTAAATTTGTGATCGCTCAGTTTAGGGGTTCTTCATACTTGTGATGTTTTGCCATATGCCCTGTCACCAATCACAAGTTCATTTGTGATAATGGAAAGATCACAAAATGCAAAAACATCCAACAACACAAAGATAGCCGAGAACAAAATGGAAATTCACCCTCGGCAGCAACACACAAAACCATGAACAAGAACAAGAAACAAACACAAATATTGTAAGTAAAGGATAGGCAATATGACATGAGGACGTACGAAGAACAAGAACCCAAATGTGTATCTAATGTAAATACCCTTAAAATCCATAAGTACAAACACCAATCTTCTTGCGGTGATAGCTAAGGGAATCAACTTCACCTCACAACCACCGTTCTTAAGCAATGTACAATATCGTCTTTTCCAAGCGCTACAATAAAAATGGATTTTTCCAAGCCCTAAACTAAGAACTACACTCTCAAAGAAAGAGAACTTTCAATGTCTAAGATAATCATCATCAAAAACTAAGGAGCAAATGACCTAATAGAAAACTATTTATAGGCTAGCGTATTACATAGAAAAATTTCCAAAATATCCTTAATGAAAGGGCCTCCATGGAGTGTCTTTCCAACAAGTGTAATCCCCAAAATACTCTTAATGAAGGGTGTTTCTTCAATGCTCCAAAACCATGGGGTCATGCTTCAACACTTATAGTCTCGGGTTGGCATCAAAGGTAAGGCTCTACGCTATCTTTCACACATAAGTTTGCTTTATGTCATGCTCAAAATGGGACCTCCATGCATGTTCTTGTGTCCTTGAGGTGACCAAGTCTTGAGTGTTTATGCATTGGCCTCAAATGATGTCTTCAAAAGCATAGATGACCATTTGGTATCAATTTTCCATCACTGAGGCATTTTTTGAAGAACCTATCTTGCAACCTTTTGAAAATGAAAACACTTTTGAGTTTATTTAAAATAAACAAAAATAAAATTTAATTCTTGTGGTTCTCTAGGTTACTCAAAATTTATGTATTGACTTTCCTCAAAACTTTATATTGAGAACAACATAACTTCTTTCAATATTACACAGTCAAAATCTAAGGTTGTGTTACCTCTAGTTCACTCAACTAACAAAATTATAACAAACTTCAATATTTAAAATGGCATAATTCAAAAACATACCTTGATAAGAAATTGAAATAGAATTATTCTTACTTCTTGACTTTATTTATCAACTTGAAACCTATGAGATATTGCTATGGTATGACAAATTTTTATTTTGTGTGGTTTAAAGTGTTTACCAATGTGGTTTAATTGCTAATGGGACATGGATGGTAATTATACTGGATTGAGATTGTGGGTAATTGGTAATGTAAGGGAGTAATGGTTTTTAATATTGGGTGTTGGGGTTTAAAGATGGAAAAGAGAAGATGAGACACCATTTTTTCATTTTAAAACAAAATGATAATCTTATGTTGCTTGGATTAAATTGGAGGTAGGTCAAAGTATTTGGTAGGTTTAGGTTTGAGTTAATATTTAAGCAAATTGAGTCGACCAAAATTAAAACAAAAATTTTACTTGTGATGCTAAGATGTGATGATTCACCAAGGTTGTGACGATTTTTCACATGATCTGTCAAACCTAAGTAACATTATGATTGGGATTCACTATTGAAGAGTCAGAGTGATGGTTCATCAGACATGTGATAGTTTGGCATATGAGCCATCAATTATTTACTAGAAAAATCCATTTCTCTACCTCTTACAGAGGTCGAGGCTGATGAAATATATTGGGATTCACTATTGAAGAGTCAAAGTGATGGTTCATCAGACATGTGATAGTTTAGCATATGAGACATCAATTCTTTGCTAGAAAAATCCATTTCTCTACCTCTTATAGAGGTTGAGGCTGATGAATTATTTGAGTTGTGATGGTTTTTCACATCAGTCATCAGCCCTTAACCAAAAATGGATATTTTCTTGTTCTATATGGGGAATTGCATTGATAGTTGGTCAAACATATGATGGTTTGTCACATGAGCCATCGATCTCAACAAAAATGTAGACCTTTACCTCTTCACCTACACTTTTATTTCCTACACACTTAACATATAAATGACCGATTCTCAAGAATAAAATTCTACACTAATGTCATTTTAAAAGAACAGAATATAGGTTGCAACCTATTAGTGTATAATTTAATGTCATTAGATGAATTGAGTATCTTGAATACTCATACTTTATCAAGATACACCGATGATAATACATTTACATCTTTAGGAACTATAACATACTATTTCACTCATTGGCTATTTACTTTAAAATGCTCTCAATTTTTGTTTTTCAATTCTTCAACAGTGGACGAAAATACTTTAGTAACTTTGACTGGCCCAAACCATGTTGACTTGAGGTTGCGTAAAAACCATTTTAATCTTGAATTGAATAACATACCAATTCCCCTACCTTGAACTCTCTCTTATTATGGCATAATTTTATTTTCTCCTTATAGAGGGAAACTTTCTTATAAATGTGAAGCTAAAAGTTTGATAATCTCATTCAGTTGTACCAACATAAATCTGTAGCTTCACTCAAACTAAAATAAAGCTTTTTGAGAGCCCACAGTTCTTTGTGGTCAATCTCTACAGCAATTGACAAGCTTTACCGAAGAAAAGTTAGTAAAGAGATATACCTATCAATATTGTAAAAGATGTATGATAATTCATAGTGCATCATCATATTTTTGAGTGAAATCCCTATGGTTAACATTCACAAAATTTGCCAATATCATCTTGATTTCTCAAATTGATACCTCTACTTTCTCGTTGGTATATGGGTGATAGGTAGAGGGTACCTTATGTTGTTCCACTCCATAAACCTTGTTGCAAAAGTATGCTCCCTATCTTTTATGATTGTTTGTGGAGTCCCAAGTCGAGAGAAAATGTTCTTTTTCAAGAATACCACCACACAGTTACCTTCATTGTCTACTAAGGACATGAATTCTACCTATTTTGATACATAGTTCACTGCCACCAAGATAAAATGATGGCCATAAAAACTCAAAAATAGACCCATAAACAATGCCCCATACATCAACCAAATCAACCTCCAGAACTGTGGACATAGGCAGTTCCTACCTTTCAGAGATAGAACCTTGTTGTTAGAATTGATCACATGCCTCGACAAAGTCCGCAATATCTTTATGGCTAATAATATTATATTGTAGTATCTTACAGGTTGTAGAGTAAAGCACCTTAGGTTTTGGCCCTTGTAAAATTCATGAGCTCTGAGCTCACTGTCTTAGTAATGACTCATTATATGAATTGTATGGTATTGCTATGGGTCAGGTGACTGCAGTCACATAGCTCCAGTGAATGGTTGTTAGGGTTGTATTATGGTTATGGCTTGGTTGTACGAGTTGCTAGGTATGGTGATAAGTCGTTAGGACGAACCTTAATCAAATCAGAAACTTAGCGGCTTGGATTTTCACTAAGTACAAGTGACTTAATGAGAGCTATAAGGATAGGTTACGAGTAGTAGGGTTGATTCATATGTTGTCAAGTGTCTAATCCCTTGGGTTTTGTCTTGCAGATGACTAGACTATAAGAGTCCAATGGACAGGCCATAATTCAAGACCATGGAGTTGTAATAAGGAAATTGTATGGGTGTCAAACTCAGTATTTAGGATATGATTCAATTCTATAAGTCATATGATGTGGTGACGAGTCAATAGGTCGACTCATAACCAAGGAAGGATTTTTAAAACTTTAAGCTAGGGGTACTTTGGACATTTCTCACTTAAAAAACTTAAGACCCCATGTCCCTATAACACTTCTTGGTCATTAATTTCACACTTTACAAGATTAAAGATCCTCTTTACTCTCTCAAAATCTTTTCAAGCAAAATTGGCTAGGGTTTTTCAAAAGTAGTCATCTAAGGGATTAAGGATCAATTTCTCTCCGTTAATCTTTATAATTCAGATATGTGACACTTCCCTCATTGTTAGTTTACTAAAATCATATGTTTTAAGCATTATTCATGAATCTTTAATGGTGATTTTGAAACCAAGGTTGAGGGGTATGAATACATATCATTAAATATTTTTTTTAATGATTTAAATTGTGATTATGCTTGTTTTAATTATGGTTTTGCTTGTGCGGATGCATGTTAATGGTGATTTATTTTAGGGGTCATGGTTGAACCCCAAAATTTGATAAGTTTGGCTTAGAAAATGGTATACCCTCAACCTATTTGTGTAATTATAACTAAGAATAATATCATCACAATTTAATTATGCTTTTGAACTAACGCCCTGGTAGAACCATAAAAATAATTGATGAAGGACTTTATAAAAGCTTTGATGGCCCTAAATTGATCGAAAACATTGTAGGGTATAGGGGAATCCCTCAAATGATTTTAATAATGGAGTTTTTGGGGTACATGGTAATCCCCTAAGTGTTGGTTAATGACATTTCTTGCAAATTATAGTCGATATGATTATACTACTTTATAATGCCTTGAAAATTGACAATTGGAATTGGTGGTTTTGTTATGTGCTAAATTTTTTAATTAGGAAATAACAGGGGTTATGATAGCTAGCTGTAAAGGTGTGAGTCCAAAGTACGGATATCAAAAACTCATGTTCATCGACATGAGGGTTGATCTTGGTGACCTTATGCTTATGTGGTATACGAGAATCCACCAAGTCTATACTTGTATATATGTATTATGAAAGACGAAGGGTACATGAAAATCCCTAACCCTTATGATATTTTGGGTTTTGGGGGTGCTCTTCAATCCTGATTGGGCTTGAGACACCTGACCCGACAAGGCCCTAGTACGGGTCATGTTAGATTGTTATCAGATCCCTAGGTTCCTATTCAATTAGAATTCTACAAAGCCGTGTAGATTAGAGTCTCTTTTAAGTATGTGTAGCGTGCCACACTCATAAGGAAGAGATTATGAGGCATTTAGGAATGTTTTCTTTCTTATGTTTTATTTTTGGGATGTAGAGTCCAAGGTCCTAAAATTTTCTCTAATTCCCTTTTGTTTGATTTTCAGATCATGCTTCCCAAATGGTTTGAATCTTACAAAAACTCCTCTTTCCTACTCGAGGAGAATGTTGATGGGACACGTCCTGCTTATGGGGTCCAAACCTGGTCTAGGGGTTCAATTCCTGATTTCCTTTATGGAGTTCCACCGATCCCATCTAGTCCTTCTTGAGTTCCTAAAGATGATGTCATGAATGTTGATTTTTGTCAGTCTATCCATATATTTGCTCAGTTGGTAGCTTCTCAGGCTGAGCATGGTGCTTCTGTTACTCCATCTTCTGAGGCCGCACAGGTTGCTCAGTTTATGATGTTAAACCCTCTTGTGTTCACTAGTGTTAAGGTTAAGGAGGTTCCTCAAGGTTTTAATGATGAGATGGAGAAGATCTCCTATATAATGCTTGCTACCAACATGGAGGGTATGAAATTTGTTTTCTACCATCTAAAAGATGTATCCTAGTAATAGTATGAGGAATAGGAATGGTACAGGTGTGATGATCCTGAGTCAGCCCTATGGAACAATTTCTCTAATGCTTTACTGGACCATTTTTTTCCATAGGAGTTTAGGGAGGTAAAGCAAAAAAGTTTGTTAACCTAAAACAAAGTAAGATATTAGTCAAGGAGTACGTCTTTAAGTTTTAACAGTTATTGTGGTTTGCTTCAGAGTTGGTTTCTAGCATGAGTGTTAGAATGATGAAGTTTTCTTTTGGGTTATCTTGAGACTTGATTTTGGAGAGTGAGGATGCCTTTTTGAACAAGGTCATGGACATCTCTAGGTTGGATGTGTATGTGTAGCAAGTGGAGAAGGAGAAGACAAAGTAGAAAGAGATAGGGCAAAGGCAGAGTAAGAAGTTTACATTCTCTGATTAGGGTGTCGGCCAACAACATAAAGGCAGGGATGGTGGAAAGTGTCCCAATAAGAGGTGGGGAAATTCTAGGTCTCACTCGACGACTAGTACTCTGAAACACCTTGGGTTTTATACCTTGGAAATTTCCTGAGCTTTGAGCTCGCTGTCCTACTGATGAATTTACCATATGAGTTATATGGTATGGGTACGTTCAGTTACCATAGTCATTAGATAACTAGTAAATGGTGGTTGGGTTTTAAATCTTGGTAATGATTTGGTGGTACGGGTTATTAGGGTTCATGATGGGTCTTTAGGATGATCCTTAATTAAATCAAAAACTTAGTGACTTGACTTGACTCTGAGTATGAGTGGCTCACTAAGAGCTGTTAGGATTTGTTATGATTGGTAACGTTGAGTCGTTTGATGTTTAGTGTCCAATGCCTTGGGTTTTATCCTGGATAAGACTAGACCATATGAGTTTTATGGTCAGGTCACGTGTGGGATCATAGAGTCATATGGTGGATAGTGTGTGGGTGACCACTCACTATCTTGGTGATGACTTAATAGTATGAATCGTATGTTGTGGTCACGAGTCAAGGGGTTGACTCATAACTACCTGTGATTCTATTTACAGTTTCAAGCTGGGGGCACTTATGACATTTGTCACTTAAAACCCTTAAGTCCCCATGTCGCTATAACACTTTTGTTCATTCATTCCATACTTTACAAGACTAAACATCCTCTTTATTCTATCAAAATTCCTCTTAAGAAAATTTTTCTAGGGTTTCGTCAAAGTGGTCATTTTAGGGCTTAAGGAACAATTTCTCTCCGTGAATATTTATAGTTCAGATATGTGACTCTTCCCTCATTGTTAGTTTACTAAAAGCACATGTTTGAAGCATTGTTCATGAATCATAAATAGTGCTTTTGAAATCAAGGTTAAGGGGTTTGAATGAATATTATTGAATATTCTTTTCTATGGTTTGAATTGTGATTATGCATCTTTTAATTATGGTTGTTCACATGTGGGTGCATGGGAACGGTGATTTAATAAAGGGGTCATGGTTGAACCCCCACAATTTGAAGAGTTTGGATATGATAATGGCATGCCCTCAACCTGTTTTACAAATTGTCAATGTGAATGATTTTGTCATATAGTTTGACTATTCTTTAATCATTGCATTACATAAATGGCTAAAGGAACATGAATTGTTTTTGGTTGGTTTCATATGATTTTGGATAGACCTTGTTGTCCATGGTTTTATCATAAATTGTTTTGGTTAATTGGAAAATGATGGAGTCTAATTTGGTTTAATGGTTTATATACATAAGGTAACAGACGTACAAGCTCTAATTTTTGTATGACAACACCAATGGTTATGGCTAATAAAGACTCCTTCGTAAATGGTTTGGAGTATGTAAATGATTTAATATGGGCCTAAAGGGGGTTGAGTAGCAAATCTATGGAAGGTGGGGGTCTGTGGGGTCAGACACTGGAAACTGTCATTTCCCAATGTGAGGGTGGTCTTGGTGACTATGTGCATGGTTGTAATACCCCATACTTTTTAAATTCAGTTTGTATCCTAGTGCGTGAAGTGTTTAGTAGATGGAGAATGTTCATAGAAATCACCTAGAGCCAAGATGATCCAAGAACCTTTGATTCATCCAAAGGTTGGTGTTCGATTCTACAAGGGTAAACTAAACTTTGAAAGGAAGTAACTATTTATGTATTTAGAATTTTCTAGATTAAGTCCCACTAAATTATAGATAATTGATTCAGCTTTCCAACGATACAAATTTTGCCTAAATCTGATATGCGGGTAAGAAGTTATGGTACTTTTCATGAGAGGCACTAGCTCATCGCAATTATGCCGCGTCGCTGTGATCACCAAAATCACACTCATCCCTTTCCAGTAGCTCACTATGATCGGCCAGTGTCTCACTAGAAATCATAGTGTAATAGGTACCGCATCAGGTTGGAGTGCAAATTCATACTCGTCCGTTTCTAGTGATGGAACGCAATAGCACCAATTCGAAATGTAGTCTAAATACGCACTCATCTATTTTCTAGTGACGCAACATAATAGCACTGCGTAGTGGAGGAGTGCAAATTCTCACTTGTCTGTTTTCTAGTGATGCAATACGATAGTACCGCGTTGCGCAAAGGTGTAAAATCAGGATTCCAGCAGCTAGTTTAAGTTTTAGAAGTGCATTTAAGGCAATTACTCTCACTCTAATTCATAAAAACTGAGGATTTAACCCTATTATAAGCATATTGCGCTCCTTATTCATCAATTGACTATCTAAGAAAATCCTAGAACTTAGACTTTGAGTCCAAGAAATCCAAAGTTTCACCATTTCTTTTTCAAGATAATCAAGAATTTAAGTTTTCGGGTTCAAGAACTTTAAGAAGAAGCTTCAAGAACATCGTTAGGAATTCAAAGTTCAAGATTTTTCATTCAAATAATCAAATAAGGTATGTGGGGTATGAACAAGGATACTCTTTCATCCTTGTGCCCAAAACTAGTCTTTAAAGTTGAATTTACATGAATTTACAATCAAGGTTCATACCCAATTATCATTATTAGAAAATTATGATGTTACAAGTGATTTAAATGTTGAATTGCATCTCTATTCTGTATTTTTATGCGTGTGATGTGATTATATATATATTAAGAATTGAATTTCACTATTTTGACTAGAATTATACTGAACTTCAAGATTTTGATAATTGAGCATGACTTGGTGTTAAATTCCACATGAGTTTAAAGCATGGGTTATTAAGCCCTACTTTGAGTGTTTATATTTCAAGAAAATAAGTCTTTTAATCATGATTAGTTCATATTTAGATTTTTAGAAAAGATTTGATTTTTTGAATCTCAGCTAAGATATGGAATCCACTTCACAGCTTTTAGTATAGTACACAAATAGTTTTCATTATAAACCCTTATGCAAATTTTAAAGTGGATATCCTACAGAATGGGCATACAGATTGAAGGGAGTAGTATTTATCACTGGGTTGGGTATGTTCACATGCCCCAGAACTATGAGCCAACGTAGGTACAGATTCAGATTATTCCTATTTATATGGTATCAGAGCTCAGTAATTTAAAAAGTACGGAAGAGATATATATTAGAGCTAGAATAGTTAGAATAGATAGAATAGAATTAAAATTCGATTTTAAGTTAAAAGATTTACCTACAAAAATATTGAATTAATTATGCGAAGACCATTTAAAAATAGAGAAGCTTTTAGAAAAATTAAAGA